>NC_133734.1:7086243-7091243 GCF_048934315.1 Petromyzon marinus | reverse complement strand
GGTGAGTGAGCTGGTGAGTGAGCTGGTGAGTGAGCGGGTGAGCGAGTGAGCTGGTGAGCTAATGAGCTGGTGAGCAAGCTGGTGAGTGAGCTGGTGAGTGAGCTGGTGAGTGAGCTGGTGAGCGAGCTGGTGAGTGAGTGAGCTGGTGAGTGAGCTGGTGAGTGAGTGAGCGAGTGAGCTGGTGAGTGAGCTGGTGAGTGAGCTGGTGAGTGAGCTGGTGAGTGAGTGAGCTGGTGAGCGAGTGAGCTGGTGAGTGAGTGAGCTGGTGAGCTGGTGAGTGAGCTGGTGAGTGAGTGAGCGAGTGAGCTGGTGAGCTGGTGAGTGAGCTGGTGAGTGAGTGAGCGAGTGAGCTGGTGAGTGAGTGAGCTGGTGAGTGAGCTGGTGAGAGAGTGAGCTGGTGAGTGAGCTGGTGAGTGAGCTGGTGAGTGAACGGATGAGCGAGTGAGCTGGTGAGCTAATGAGCTGGTGAGCAAGCTGGTGAGTGAGCTGGTGAGTGAGCTGGTGAGCGAGCTGGTGAGTGAGTGAGCTGGTGAGTGAGCTGGTGAGTGAGTGAGCGAGTGAGCTGGTGAGTGAGCTGGTGAGTGAGCTGGTGAGTGAGCTGGTGAGTGAGTGAGCTGGTGAGCAAGTGAGCTGGTGAGTGAGTGAGCTGGTGAGCTGGTGAGTGAGCTGGTGAGTGAGTGAGCTGGTGAGCTGGTGAGTGAGCTGGTGAGTGAGTGAGCGAGTGAGCTGGTGAGCGAGCTGGTGAGCTGGTGAGTGAGCTGGTGAGCGAGTGAGCTGGTGAGTGAGCTGGTGAGTGAGCTGGTGAGCTGGTGAGCGAGTGAGCTGGTGAGTGAGCTGGTGAGCGAGCTGGTGAGCTGGTGAGTGAGTGAGCGAGTGAGCTGGTGAGCGAGCTGGTGAGCTGGTGAGTGAGCTGGTGAGCTGGTGAGTGAGCTGGTGAGTGAGTGAGCGAGTGAGCTGGTGAGCGAGCTGGTGAGCTGGTGAGTGAGCTGGTGAGTGGGTGAGCTGGTGAGTGAGCTGGTGAGTGGGTGAGCTGGTGAGTGAGCTGGTGAGTGAGCTGGTGAGTGAGCTGGTGAGCGAGTGAGCTGGTGAGTGGGTGAGCTGGTGAGTGAGCTGGTGAGTGAGCTGGTGAGTGAGCTGGTGAGCTGGTGAGTGAGCTGGTGAGTGAGCTGGTGAGTGAGCTGGTGAGTGAGCTGGTGAGCTGGTGAGTGAGCTGGTGAGTGAGCTGGTGAGTGAGCTGGTGAGTGAGCTGGTGAGCGAGTGAGCTGGTGAGCTGGTGAGTGAGCTGGTGAGCGAGTGAGCTGGTGAGCTGGTGAGTGAGCTGGTGAGCTGGTGAGTGAGTGAGCTGGTGAGTGAGCTGGTGAGCGAGTGAGCTGGTGAGCTGGTGAGTGAGCTGGTGAGCTGGTGAGTGAGTGAGCTGGTGAGTGAGCTGGTGAGCTGGTGAGTGAGTGAGCTGGTGAGTGAGCTGGTGAGCTGGTGAGTGAGCTGGTGAGCTGGTGAGTGAGTGAGCTGGTGAGTGAGCTGGTGAGTGAGCTGGTGAGCTGGTGAGTGAGCTGGTGAGTGAGCTGGTGAGCTGGTGAGTGAGCTGGTGAGTGAGCTGGTGAGTGAGCTGGTGAGCGAGTGAGCTGGTGAGTGAGCTGGTGAGTGGGTGAGTGAGCTGGTGAGTGGGTGAGCTGGTGAGTGAGCTGGTGAGCTGGTGAGCTGGTGAGTGACCTGGTGAGTGAGCTGGTGAGTGAGTGAGCTGGTGAGCGAGTGAGCTGGTGAGCTGGTGAGTGAGCTGGTGAGTGAGTGAGCGAGTGAGCTGGTGAGCGAGTGAGCTGGTGAGTGAGCTGGTGAGTGAGCTGGTGAGTGAGCTGGTGAGCGAGTGAGCTGGTGAGTGAGCTGGTGAGTGAGCTGGTGAGTGAGCTGGTGAGTGAGCTGGTGAGCGAGTGAGCTGGTGAGCGAGTGGGTGAGCGAGTGAGCTGGTGAGTGAGTGAGCTGGTGAGTGAGCTGGTGAGTGAGCTGGTGAGCGAGTGAGCTGGTGAGTGAGCTGGTGAGTGAGCTGGTGAGTGAGCTGGTGAGTGAGTGAGCTGGTGAGCGAGTGAGCTGGTGAGTGAGCTGGTGAGTGAGCTGGTGAGCGAGTGAGCTGGTGAGCGAGTGAGCTGGTGAGCTGGTGAGTGAGCTGGTGAGCTGGTGAGCGAGTGAGCGAGTGAGCTGGTGAGTGAGCTGGTGAGTGGGTGAGCTGGTGAGTGAGCTGGTGAGTGGGTGAGCTGGTGAGTGAGCTGGTGAGTGAGCTGGTGAGTGAGTGAGCTGGTGAGTGAGCTGGTGAGCTGGTGAGTGAGCTGGTGAGTGAGCTGGTGAGTGGGTGAGCTGGTGAGTGAGCTGGTGAGTGAGCTGGTGAGCGAGTGAGCTGGTGAGCGAGCTGGTGAGCTGGTGAGTGAGCTGGTGAGCTGGTGAGTGAGTGAGCTGGTGAGTGAGTGGGTGAGTGGGTGAGCTGGTGAGTGAGCTGGTGAGCTGGTGAGTGAGTGAGCGAGTGAGCTGGTGAGCGAGTGACCTGGTGAGTGACCTGGTGAGTGAGCTGGTGAGCGAGTGAGCTGGTGAGTGAGCTGGTGAGTGAGTGAGCTGGTGAGTGAGTGAGCTGGTGAGCGAGTGAGCTGGTGAGTGAGTGAGCTGGTGAGCGAGTGAGCTGGTGAGCGAGTGAGCTGGTGAGCGAGTGAGCTGGTGAGCTGGTGAGTGAGCTAGTGAGTGAGTGAGCTGGTGAGTGAGTGAGCTGGTGAGTGAGTGAGCTGGTGAGTGAGCTGGTGAGCGAGTGAGCTGGTGAGCGAGTGAGCTGGTGAGCTGGTGAGCTGGTGAGTGAGCTGGTGAGTGAGCTGGTGAGTGAGCTGGTGAGTGAGTGACCTGGTGAGTGAGCTGGTGAGCTGGTGAGTGAGCTGGTGAGCGAGTGAGCTGGTGAGTGAGCTGGTGAGTGAGCTGGTGAGCGAGTGAGCTGGTGAGTGAGCTGGTGAGTGAGCTGGTGAGTGAGTGACCTGGTGAGTGAGCTGGTGAGCTGGTGAGTGAGCTGGTGAGCGAGTGAGCTGGTGAGTGAGCTGGTGAGTGAGTGAGCTGGTGAGTGGGTGAGCTGGTGAGTGAGTGAGCGAGTGAGCTGGTGAGTGGGTGAGCTGGTGAGTGAGTGAGCGAGTGAGCTGGTGAGTGGGTGAGCTGGTGAGTGAGCTGGTGAGAGCTGGTGAGCTGGTGAGTGAGCTGGTGAGTGAGCTGGTGAGTGAGTGAGCTGGTGAGCGAGTGAGCTGGTGAGCTGGTGAGTGAGCTGGTGAGCGAGTGAGCTGGTGAGTGAGCTGGTGAGTGAGCTGGTGAGTGAGCTGGTGAGTGAGCTGGTGAGTGAGCTGGTGAGTGAGCTGGTGAGTGAGCTGGTGAGCGAGTGAGCTGGTGAGCGAGTGAGCTGGTGAGTGAGTGAGCTGGTGAGTGAGCTGGTGAGTGAGTGAGCTGGTGAGTGAGCTGGTGAGTGAGCTGGTGAGTGAGCTGGTGAGTGAGCTGGTGAGTGGGTGAGTGAGCTGGTGAGCTGGTGAGTGACCTGGTGAGTGAGCTGGTGAGTGAGTGAGCTGGTGAGTGACCTGGTGAGTGAGCTGGTGAGCGAGCTGGTGAGCGAGCTGGTGAGTGAGTGAGCTGGTGAGTGAGCTGGTGAGCGAGTGAGCTGGTGAGTGGGTGAGCTGGTGAGTGAGCTGGTGAGTGAGCTGGTGAGTGAGCTGGTGAGCGAGCTGGTGAGTGAGCTGGTGAGTGAGCTGGTGAGTGAGCTGGTGAGTGAGCTGGTGAGTGAGCTGGTGAGTGAGCTGGTGAGCGAGTGAGCTGGTGAGCTGGTGAGTGAGCTGGTGAGCGAGTGAGCTGGTGAGTGAGTGAGCTGGTGAGTGAGCTGGTGAGTGAGCTGGTGAGCTGGTGAGCGAGTGAGCTGGTGAGTGAGCTGGTGAGTGAGCTGGTGAGTGACCTGGTGAGTGAGCGAGTGAGCTGGTGAGTGAGCGAGTGAGCTGGTGAGTGAGTGAGCTGGTGAGTGAGCTGGTGAGTGAGCTGGTGAGTGAGCGAGTGAGCTGGTGAGTGAGCTGGTGAGTGAGTGAGCTGGTGAGCGAGTGAGCTGGTGAGCGAGTGAGTGAGCTGGTGAGTGAGCTGGTGAGTGAGCTGGTGAGCGAGCTGGTGAGCGAGTGAGCTGGTGAGTGACCTGGTGAGTGAGCTGGTGAGTGAGCTGGTGAGTGACCTGGTGAGTGACCTGGTGAGTGAGCTGGTGAGCGAGTGAGCTGGTGAGTGAGCTGGTGAGTGAGCTGGTGAGTGAGTGAGCGAGTGAGCTGGTGAGTGACCTGGTGAGTGAGCTGGTGAGTGAGCTGGTGAGTGAGCTGGTGAGTGAGCTGGTGAGTGAGCTGGTGAGCTGGTGAGTGAGCTGGTGAGTGGGTGAGCTGGTGAGTGAGCTGGTGAGTGAGTGAGCTGGTGAGCTGGTGAGTGAGCTGGTGAGTGAGCTGGTGAGTGAGCTGGTGAGTGGGTGAGCTGGTGAGCGAGTGACCTGGTGAGCGAGCTGGTGAGTGAGCTGGTGAGTGAGTGAGCTGGTGAGCGAGTGAGCTGGTGAGTGACCTGGTGAGTGAGCTGGTGAGCTGGTGAGCGAGTGAGCTGGTGAGCTGGCGAGTGAGCTGGTGAGTGAGCTGGTGAGTGAGCTGGTGAGTGAGCTGGTGAGTGAGTGAGCTGGTGACCTGGTGAGCGAGCTGGTGAGTGAGCTGGTGAGCGTGGGGACGACCCTCTCCCCTCACCTGCTGGACATTGTCAAGCACCTCCTGGGTCTGTCTGCGTGCTGCAGCGGTAGCAGTCAACTTGGCCTCAGTTGCCTCCAGCTCGGACTGCAGACGGTCAATCTCCTTGTGGACCTACGGGGGAGATGGGGGGAGAGAGGGGGGGAGAGGGGGGGGAGATGGGGGGGAGAGAGGGGGGAGAGGGGGGGGGGGGGGGGAGGGGGGGAGGGGATGGGGGAGAGAGAGAGGGGGGAGAGAGGGGGG
>NC_133734.1:6808694-7086143 GCF_048934315.1 Petromyzon marinus | reverse complement strand
AACCCTCTAACCCTAACCCTCTAACCCTAACCCTCTAACCCTAACTATCTAATCCTAACCCTCTAACCTTAACCCCTCTAACCCTAAGCCTATAACCCTAACCCTCTAACCCTAACCCTAAAACCCGAACACCCTAACCCTCTAGCCCTAACCCACTAACCCTAAACCCTCTAACCCTAACCCTCTAACCCTCTAACCCTAACCCTCTAACACTCTAACCCTAACCCTCTAACCCTAACCCTAAACCCTAACCCTTCTAACCCTAACACCCTAATTCCTAAAACCTTACCCTAAACCCTAACCCTAAACCCCTCAACCCTAACCATAACCCTCACCCTAACCCTCCAACCCTAACCATCTAACGCTATAACCCCCTTACCCTAACCCCTCTAACCCCTAACCCTCTAACCCTAACCCTCTAACCCTAACCCTCTAACCTAACCCTCTAACCATAACCCTCTAACCATAACCCTCTAACCATAACCCTCTAACCATAACCCTATAACCCTAACCCTATAACCCTAACCCTCTAACCCTAACACCCGAACACCCTAACCCCCTTACCCCCTAACCCTCTAACCCTAACCCTCTAACCCTCTAACCCCCTAACCCTAACCCTCTAACCCTAAACCCTAACCCTTCTAACCCTAAGACCCTAATCCTAAAACCCTAACCCCTAACCTCAAACCCTAACCCCTAAACCCTAACCCCTAAGTGCTTGCTCTACCCCTAACCCTAACCCTCTAACCCTAACCCTCTAACCATAACCCTCTAACCAATAACCCTCTAACCATAACCCTCTAACCATAACCCTCTAACCATAACCTCTAACCCAAACCTTAACCCTAACCCCCTAACCCTATCCCCTAACCCTAACCCTCTAACGCTTATCCTCTAACCCTAACCCTTAACCCTTGCTCTAACCCTAAACCCTAACCCCTAAACCCTAAACCTAAACCCTTAACCCTAACCTCTAACCCTAACCCGCTAAACCCCAACCCTCTAACCCCCTAACCCCTAACCCTAACTAACCCTCTAACTCCTAACCTCTAACCCTTAACCCTAAACCTAACCCCTAACCATAAGCCTAAGTTCTAACTCTAACCCCTAACCCTATAACCCTAACCCCCAAACCTAACCCCTAACTCCCAACCATAAACCTATAACCCTAACCCTATAACCCAAACCCCTAAACCCTAACCCTTACCCAAACCCTAACCCTCTTTTGTATTGACAAATTGTCATCTTTACACCTCGTAAAAAATTAATATTCAACGAGCACGGACTCGTCTAAACTACACACAGGCTGCCAATAATCACCACGCAGGCCACAATCAAAACACGTGTTGACGCAGTCACGAAAGCTTCAAATCAAGATTTACGCACGATATTAAACTTCATCCCTCTTCCTCCTCGCCTCAATACAATGACAAACAATCTGAGAATTTTGCGTTTAAAATATCTTAAATGTTATACTTAAAAAGCGACGTTCTCCGAGTCTAGCTATTACTAACTCTAAACACAAGACAGGCCTTGTAACTTTGTGTTTGACAAAAAAATTCCACCGAATGAGCTGTTAGCTCACCTTGAGGAGCTGGTAAGCCACATGAACCAGCTGGTAGTCCACCTTGAGGAGCTGGTAAGCCACATGGACCAGCTGGTAGTCCACCTTGACGAGCTGCTAAGCCACATGGACCAGCTGGTAGTCCACCTTGAGGAGCTGGTAAGCCACATGCACCAGCTGGTGATCGGTACTTGAAGACGAATTCAACGAGGGAACAAGAACCACGGCGTCCTCCACGCGGTGCCCAGCCGAGCCACCGTAACAGCCTCGTGGCCCGCGTGCCCAGCGAGACGGCGCGGGGCGTCCCCCCCCCCTACACTGTCTACGACGCTCCCCGCCCTCAATCTCCCCCCACGTGACCACGCCTCGCTCCGCACGCGCCTTCCCATAAATCATCATTTAGCTACCTGTCACGCCTCTCATTAACCACCTGGCCTCTCCTGCTCGGTGCTTACAATACTACTGTAGTGGAGTAAACAATACGCATAGTAATTGGCCACATACAGTACATACAGACAGACAAGGAGAACGGGTCACATGAGGTCGAACAGGTGGTCGAGTCACGGGTGGCGTAAACAACCCGAAGTAATTAAGGGAGTCGTGGCACGAGGGCTGTGATTGGTCGAGAGGCTGTTAGTGTTAAGTGGTGGCGTCTCGATGTCTGACGGAGGGGACAGGTGCGAGCTGGCGGAAAACGGCCAGCGAGCCACGTGGCAATTAATTAAGGCTAATGCGAAAGGGGATAAAACGCGAGGTGATTTGAACGGAGAGAGAGTTGTTGCTGGGCAGTTGTTGGCGAGAGGTGGAGAGACGCGAAGAGGACAGCTGGCAATGTTAGGGAAGAATAGATAGAGAGCCAAACCCAAAGACAGTAAATAGCGATAGGGAGAGTTAGCGTTAGCGGAGATAGATAGAGTCACTGTGTGTGAATAGATAAATGGAGTCACTGTGTGTGACTAGAGAGAAGAAGAACCACTGTGTGTGGAAGGGAAGTCACTGCGTGTGAGGAGATAGCGGCGATACTGTGTGTGAGGAGTTAGAAGAAGAACCACTGTGTGTGGAAGAGACGCTGTGTGAAGAGATAGAGGATGAACCACTGTGTGTGGAAGGGGATGCACGGACGATGCTGAAGCAACTCAGTGTCCGAGTTGGCGGAGCGCGAAGAGAATTACTGTGTGTACGGAATAAAAGTGACGGCGGAAAAAGAGACGGTTGTCGTCCGAGTGAATTCACGGCACTACACTACTACTGTGTGCCGCTTACCTTGTAGAGTGTGCAGGCGACTAAATAAACTCCTTTAAAAAGTGTTTTTTTTTAAACAACGGTTTTATTAACAACTTCGTTTAACTCACGGTCGAGAAGTGCGTCAATGATGCGGCGCCTGCTCCCACATCAACGCCGACTCGCGTGTTGTCTCTTATTCTATTATGTTGTCTACGTTACTTCACCGAAAGAACCAAAGTTTTAATTCAATGATTACTTCTGGAAGTCGTTCACGCGGCGCGTGCGTGCCTGAGGCACCTCGCGCCTGCTTCTTGGGCGACGCGATTCGAGAGTTTAGGGACCGCGGCGTTTTTGACCTACACAAATATGTATAAATAATAAGGCGTCCATACAAAAATTTTAATTGCTTTAAAGTAGCGAATTAATTAATGCCGATTTTGATACAGGCATGCATTGTCACGGGATCTGAGTACAGACGTAGGCGTCGCCCATGTTCTGACGCAATTGTTTTTTTCAGGATCGGTGGCAATGCCCGTACGGCTCACAATGTGTCCGAGGTACCGCACCGATTCACGCAATAGAAAACACTTTTGGGGTTTAAAGTTGAGGTTAGCAACACGCATCTTGACAAACACAGCCCGCAACCTATCCAAGTGTCCCTCGAATGTACGACTGAAAACAATCACATCGTTGAGATAGATGAAACATGAGTCCCACTGGAGCCCAGCGAGGACCAGCTCCATGAGTCTCTGGAACATCGCTGGGGCCGAGTGCAAACCCATGGGCAACCGATTAAATTCAAAAAGACCTTGTGGCGTACGGAATGCGGTCTTAGGTTTGGACGCCTCGTTCAAGGGCAGTTGCCAAAATCCGGACAAAAGATCCAAGGTGGAAAAGTACCACGCCCCCGCCAAGGCATCTAGAGACTCGTCCATCCGAGGAAGTGGATATGCATCTGCCAGCGAAATTTTGTTAAGTTTACGAAAGTCAACGCAAAACCGCAAACTGCCATCATATCTTTTTTACAAGTACAATCAGGGCCTCCCAGGGGCTGGTGGATGGAGAAATGATGTCCGCGGCCAGCATGTCGTTGACGGTCAACCAGAAATGTTCCTGCTCAGCCGGGCTTAACGGAAACGGATTCTGCCGAATGGAAGAGGAATCACCCGTATCAATGTGTTGGTTCAGCAGGGTAGTGCGTCCGATATCAAATGTGTTTACTGAAAACATCGGAAAATTCACGGAGCAACGCGCATAATTGGGATTGCTGGGAATCGGAAAGTTCACCAGGTGCAGAACAAAGGGTAATCCATCCAACCGTCATCGAGGTCAGAATGCGTGTTGGACCGAGGCGCATCATCCACATGGCCCACAACAAAGTCACCGTGGAGCGCTAGTGACGCGTGAGCAATCACGGCTCCCTGGGGCACGACCCTCGTTCGCAACCCCTTATTCAACACCTGGATGAAAGGTTGGCTCGTACTAGGCACAAGTGTCTGTGCGCCCACCAGCTCCAATCCCCATACCGCGGTATTGGATGGAGCCAGCAAAATTCCATACGCCCACCCCCCCCCCCCCCCCCCCCCGGTTCGAGTGGCTTACGCAGCCGAAGCAGTACAAGCATTTGTGTGCCCGGCGGAATCCGAACCGTCTGTGACGCCATTGCCTGAACTGTCGCACAGGCCGTGCGTAACCGGGTGAGCGAAGGTAGGAACGACATACGGCGGCCCGATGGAAGCTCAATACAGCCCTTGTCGATCATGATTTTAATGGGCATTTTACGGAGGAAATCATTGCCCAACAAACATGGAACGGCAAGGGTATTAGAAACCAAAATGGGACCCGTCAATTTAATATCGCCAATACAAATTTGGGCATTAATTTGACCAATTATTCCCAGAGAACCCCCGTTCGCAGCAAAACAAGAAACAGCAACAGGGGTCAGTGATCGACACGTCTGGGGCAGCACATTGTAGATGAGGTCAGAAATAATGGATGCCGATGCCCCCGTATCAACCAGTAACCGAAATTCAATCCCTGCAATGGCGCCGATGATAACGGAAGAACCCGTGGTCGCAGCGACAACCCTATGGGCCAATTCCGACCATTGACCCGGATGGAGTGGCCGTTCAGGGTGTACGACATTCCAGTCCCAAACTGCCAACGTAACACGGACGAACGACGTAACCGAGTGAGGGGTATGAGATGCGGGCAGGGGCCGAATGCGCGGTGCATCGCGACTCGCGATGTGGCCCCTGTGAAGCTGCAGATGGGCGGGTAGACGATGGCGGGTGGCCCGGAGCGCATCGTCGAGGAGCCGGACAGCCAGATGTCCTTGTTGTCTGCAGTTGTAGCACGTGACGCGGCCCCCGGTCCACGGGGAAGCGTGTCTCCCCCGTCGTGACTCGCCCTGGCGAGGCCGGTCACCCGCCCTCAAGCTCGAGGTGTAATGTGATGCGAAGGCCTGGTTGTCCAGGGCCTCTCCCACCGGAATGTCCCTGTGTGCAGTGCATGCCGCCACTGGCTTGTCGTGTTGGAGGAGCAGTTCCGTGTGCAGATATCTTGCAGCGCGCAGAGAGGAGAGACCGTCTTCGTCCGTAACGTGAACGGCAATGTGCAGCTCACGAGCCAGCGTCAGAAGCTTCTCCAGTACTATGGCGTCGATGCCCTCATCGTCCATGCGAGGGTAGGCAGCCTTGGCCAGCGCCAGCAGCGCACTTCAGAAGGCGAGGGGAATCTCATCAGAGTGCCACCTCCTCCGTCCACCCAGCCGTCTCACTGTTGGAGATGAAGCGCCGTGAAAAAGCCGCCCAGTTACCACCCTTTGGCTTGAAAACCTGCAGCGCCGGCAAGTGTTGTTGGAGCGCCGGCTCCCAACTCGTTGACTCTTCTCCTGCAGCGGCTGCGGCGTTCGTGGGAGCGTCGGACGTCGGCATGTCCTCCAAAAACGGTGGTCGCGTAGCTGATTATGCGGCCGTGTCCAATTGGCGGGTGCTCCGGGTGGAAGTGACATGTTGTTCTGGGAGCCCGTGACTTCCGGTGGAAGCGACGTCACCTCCGGCCGCGCCAGCCCTGCTTTCGGCGGTAGTGACGGAACGCCGCGCGGAAGGAACATCGCCCCCGGCTGTTTGTTCAAAATTTTGCGCGGGAACTCCTGCGGCGATGGCGGGAACGCCACTCGCCCGCTGGCCCGGCCACGCAGCTTTTCCTCCTGGACCCGCCCGCGTTATTTCGTGAAGGATGGCAGTGGCGGCATGCAGGAGGTCGGCGAGGCGGGAATGTGCCAACTGGAGCCTCCCTTCCGCTGGTGGTGAGTCCATTGGTGGCCTGGGGAGGTCGTAGGTCTCCCGTGGAAGGACCATCCTCCGGCGGTGACATGGCTCCCTCTGGAGCTGTTTCTTCATCGGCCTCTTTATCCGAAGCCCTGGTGAGTGCCATCTGTCTGGTCTCCATGGCGGCGAAGTATTCGGCCACTTCTGTCACCAGTTGTAGTAGTCGTGTATGGAGATGGAGTCGTAGTAGGAAGCAACACGTTTTATTTATATCTTTAACAACACTCACTAGGACTTAACATGAAGGGGTAATGGCCCCTTCCACCCACAACCTGTGGAGGTACAGCCTCCGGGCTATCTATCCTAGCCACTGACCTACTCCTATAGCCCTCCGGCTGGCTGGAGCTAAGGAGGCTGACCCACCGCTGACACCGGTGGGTCTCTGACCACTGGCCCGTCCAGACCCGGCCCTCAGAAGGACGTCGGGCTGAGGGAACCTCAGGGTCCTAGCCTCTCGACCTCTGGCACCGCACTGAGCCCCGGCCCTTAGAAGGACGTCGGGGCTTGGGGTCCAGGGTCTCGTCTCCAGGTGGCTCCTCGGTTCAATTTGTAGCCGACATATTTTGCAATCAGGAAATGTTAAAACTGACTCTGTGGACCTTTAGATTGTTCAGTAGTCAATCCCCAAAAATCGTTTATCTGTCAATGAAAGTCGATGAAAGAGAATGTCATTTTGAGCACAGGGCCGCCCTTTTTGGAAAACCATTCAACTCAGTGGCTCAAATGCAACTGTTTTTGACTCGGGGGGGCTTCATTGAGACAAGGGGTTAACATTAGTGCAGTATATACAGATCTTCCAGACCATGTTTAAGTATGTTTTTCGTACAATTCTGGGACGCAGAAATTGCTTTATTGACAAGCAAAATAAGAGCTTTTTAGCAATGTTTTGCAACAATTAGATTTTTTTCCAATGGAAAATTGCATTTATGTGTATTTTTTAAATAAGAAACTCATTCCCCAATTGCCTTTAGTCATACTATGTTATATATATATATACAAGCATGATGATGGCTGCTTGTTTTGCAGTCGAAACGTGGTGAGAATTTTATTGTTTTATATATATTTTATTGTTTCCCTTCAACGTGACTTTACCGAAAGAACCAAGAATATGAATCACTGCAGTCACGAAAGCTTTAAATCAAAATTTAATATTATTCATAATAAAGGTTTTTGGGTTAGATCGCGTTCATCTTCTAGGTTCTTTCGGTAAAGTCACGTAGAAGGAAAATAATAAAAATAAAACAATAAAATACATTCTGGAGGGCTGTTTTTCGGACAGTTATGTTGCTTCACCTGAGGACGGCTACTTGTGTTGTGGCCGAAACGTCGTGAGAATTGTATTTTTATTATTTTATTATTTCCCTTCTACGTGACTTTACCGAAATAACCAAGAAGATGAATCCATGCAGTCACGAAAGCTTTAAATCGAAATTAGATCGCGTTATTTATAAATGTGTCGTAACCCTCCACCACCCAACACGGGCAATCAGCAAAAAAAGTGTCACGTTGACAAAAGACATAGTTCACTACTTTAGCCCACCGGTGTGTTGAAGAGTGAATCCACAACATTTACAGTTTGAGTACGACGTTTCGCTGGTAATTACATCCAGCATCATTGGGCAATTCGCCAGAATGGTAAAGCCCTCACTTGCTCCCGGTCTTAAATAGAGCAGCAGGGTGACGTCATCATTGAACTCATTCAGGTGCAGTGATTTGAGGCGGAGGGAGGGGGTATTGTAATTATATAATCGATTGGTAATCAGTCAATGGTTATGATTAGTATTGAGTTGTAGATTAGTAATTAGTTGTAATGTGTGTTGTGATTATATGCTACGTTAGTAATCAGCTAATTAGTATGTGTTTCCCCTATAAGGAATGTAATATGTATTATTTAATAATACGCTTCCAAGCTGCACTAAGTCTGTAGCTGACAGAGTGATTAAGGTTATTTCTATTTCTCTCAATTTCAATGGATTATCTAATTAGTCTTTGCCAGTAATAATTCGATTTACACAGCACTTCAACGTTATCAAAATAAATTGAGTGTCCTTATTGGCAAGCATGTTCCGCCACTGCCGACAGCTGTGTTTGAGAATTTAATATTTCTTTGGTGTTCTTTTAGTCGTATGCTGATGTTACGTCCCGTCTGTCCAATATAGCATCTGCCACATAAACAATTAATCCGATATACACCTTCTGTTGATAATTTAGGTAATTCGTCTTTAGTGCAAGATACTAGTTTTTTTTATTTTGTGTACTGTACCAAATCTTACTGTAATGTTTTGCTTTTGCAAAACACGGGCTAATTTGTCAGTTACCCCTGAGATAAAACAATTAAAATTCCATATATCTCAGGAGTAACTGACATATTAGGGTGCGGAGCGCAGCACAGCGCGCTCACCACGACACTGCCGCTACCCTTGTCAACAAACTTGCACTCTGACTACCCCTCTGACGTCACCGCTCAGCGTGACCTCATCAGCGTCAAATGCCAGGGGGAGGTGGGCCTCGCTAGTGACGTCATGTCACCCACTACCGACCACCGCGCTCTTGAGCGTGACGTCACATCCGATCGGCCTTACAGTGCCAATCCTTATTTGGGCAAAGCTACGCTCGGTGACTGGTGGCTCATTAACATAATTTATTCGTGAAATCCGTCGCGAGTTTATTTCGACGGGTTCAGCACCCACGCCCCATCCCTCCACGTATGGGCCGATCTCATTAGCATAATTTATCTAATTAAAGAAACGCTCAAATTTTGATTTAAAGCTTTCGTGACTGCAGTAATTCATATTCTTAGTTTTTTCGGTAAAGTCACGTTGAAGGGAAACAACAAAATAATAAAATATATATAAAACAATAAAAAATTCTCACGACGTTTCGACCATAACTCAAACGGTCGTCTTCAGGTGTGTTGGTTTGCATAAATGTATTTTTAAACGGCACATTTATTTATTTGTAAAAAAACGTTAGCGCCACGCGCAACGATTTGGCAGTTTATTTAGGACTAGTCCATCTATATAGATGGCAGTTTATTTAGGACTAGTCCATCTATATAGATGGACTAGTCCTAAATATATATAGATGGACTAGTCTATATAGATGGACTAGTCCTAAATAAACTACCAAATCGTTATAGATGGACTAGTCCTAAATAAACTGCCAAATCGTTATAGATGGACTAGTCCTAAATAAACTGCCAAATCGTTGCGTGTGGCGCTAACGTTTTTTATAAATAAATGCGCCGTTTAAAAATAAATTTATGCAAACCAACACACCTGAAGACGACCGTTTGAGTTATGGTCGAAACGTCGTGAGAATTTTTTATTGTTTATATATATTTTATTATTTTGTTGTTTCCCTTCAACGTGACTTTACCGAAAAAACTAAGGATATAAAGAAACGCTCGTTGTGGGAGGGGAGTGTTATCGGACCCCGCAAGTGACGTCATGTCACCTGCTGTCGCGTGACGTCGCGAGGTAACAGGAAGTTTCCGCTCCGCCCGTGCACTGAAATCCGAGGTGGAGGATTCTCATCGCGGTTGTGGTGGTGGTTGTGGTGATTGTGGTTGTTGTTGTGTCGGTGGTGGTTTACCAAGGTAGAGCCTCGCTCTTTCTCTCTCTCGTAGGGATGTCAATTGAGTAGCAGCGAGCATGGAAGTGATGTTCAAATTGGAACTTTACAACGCGGGGCCTTGCCACCTGCCCTCGCCTGATCGCGTTTGCTTCAATTATCTTTTAATATTCGTAGTTTTTTTTTACCAGGCCAAGCCTGCATAAGCAGCTATACCGCTTTTGTTTTCAGAAGCAACCTGCCCACAACACCAGGTGAGGCTTGTCAACAGCGTGGCGGTGTTCATTCTCTACATGTAGAGGGGAAACCGGGGGATCGGGAAGGAAATCCACGCGACCACGGGGAGAGAGAGAGACACGCAGCCTCGGCTGTGTTTATTGATCCTCAATGCATTGGTGGAGTGAGGAAGCCTTAATACTGAGCAGGTGAAGGTGGCCAGGCGTGGGTCTGGACACACCACCACCTGTGAACCATGCCAGTGCGTGACAGTGGCGGAGCCAGTGGGGGTGGGGTGGGGTGGCACCTGTCCCCCCAACGATACGATCGAAATCCCTAATTTCCATTGGATCATTGGGTCTACCCGGCTTCGCACGGGACTTGGATTGTTGTCTTGGATTAATTTCATATTCCCTCATTTCACTGAAAAACCCTGAAAAAATTATGCTTGAAAGAAATAAAAAAGCCGAAACAAATCAATTTAACTAAATCGGATGTTTTCACTGAAGGAAATTCAACCTTGACCCACTTCTACGTGAGGTCGATTTTGGCCACTCGGGAAGGGAATGACGTGGCGAGCTGAAAATAGTCGCGTTCACTTAGAAATTCCAGACGGCATAAGCTGTAAAAAATTTCATGACGCCAGAGCTCAGCGTTGGAGAGGTTTTGCTGCTTCACACAAACAGATGTAATGTTCTGCTTCATATTTATATAGCAGTTATACCCGTTCTTCGCACGGAGGATATGTATTGAACTCCGAGAAGCCAATGGCTTCATCGGCCAGGAGTGAAGTGCCACCTAAAATATCCCGGCACGCTGTTAACAGCTCTAAGTATTGCAGAGCGCTTAACTCAGGTGTGTTGCGGGTTGACGCCAGACACTTAATGGTCATTTCCCCCCCCCCCCCCCCAAATGCAAAAGTATATTTTTTATACTTTTTACATTGTGTACAGTATGGAACATACCCACATGACAAATTTCAAGTGTGTGGCACGTTGGGAAGTGTGCTAAACATTTCGAACAGACACGTATCCACACATTTCCCTTTAATATATAGATAAATCAGCATTTTGCGACCCCCCACTGCCACCGTGTGGCATATTATTACGTGCCAGGGACTCTAGGAGAGGACAACAGTCCGAGTCCATAATTGGCAATAAGTAACGGCAAAGCAGTTACAAGCGACTCAGAATTGTGCGCAGTTGCGTATACAGTTCACGACTTCCCTGAAGGCAAATACCTTCAGTGAGCGCGATGCCAATCACATGCGTCGAATTCAAAGCAAGGGACAAGTCCTTACTTACTAACAACTCCTTACTAACAACTCCTTACTAACAACTCCTATCATTTTTCATTGCTGGACGGGTTGCCCCCCCCCTACCTGAAAATCCTGGCTCCGCCTCTGAGTGTGTGACAGTGTCAAGTTTGTATTTGCAGTAAAGTCTATTAACGCTATTGAGTATGGAGGTTATATAAAAACAGTAGTTTATTTTTGTTTTCCTCTGGAACTCTTCGTAAGAATGGAGTCAGGAAGTTATCGCAGCACACGTGCAGCTAAAGTCGGAACTGTTCATCCCAGCATTCAAGGAAATCTTAGCCTGGCTTCACATCTCTAAGTTGCAATTGAACATTAATTTATGCATTTCTGCATAACACAAATATAATTATTTTCACCACCCTTTGCTATGTCAGCTGAATTTAGCTTTCATAAATATTCCTTTTGAAGCCAGACAGCCGAAATTGTGTGCTAGGAGTTTTGGGTTAACATTCATTTTGAAGATACTAGCGCTTCCAGGCATATTTGTGACAATTTGCCCTTTCATTGTGTGCAATCACAGTCCGTGTGATGAATTTGGGACACTTTTTCACTATATCATGAATATATGAATAAGTATAGACATGTAAGTCATGTGTGACTGTATATGCATTCCTCTGTGCATCGATAATGACGTGTAGATGGTGTGGATTTTTTTTTCTGTCTGCAGCTGTCGCTTCCTCTGTCGCTTCCTCTGCAGAATTGGTCTGATGGAGCAAAGGCACTCGGCGCAGCTCGGTGCAAAAAGGCAGCAATGCGACCAGCGTGCATACAGCATGGATCATACTGGAAATTTGACACGGCACCAGAGAACTCACACAGGAGAAAAAACATTCAAGTGCAGTGTGTGTGAGAAGGCGTTTTCAGATTCATATCATCTTGTAACACACCAAAGAACACACAGGAGAGAAACCCTTCAGGTGCACTGTGTGTGGGAAGGCATTTTCACAGTCATCAACTCTTGTAACACACCAGAGAACACACACAGGAGAGAAACCCTTCAAGTGCACTCCGTGTGGGAAGGCGTTTTCAGTTTCATATAATCTTCAAAGACACCAGAGAACACACACGGGAGAGAAACCCTTCAAGTGCACTCCGTGCGGGAAAGCGTTTGCACTTTCACCAATTCTTCAAAGACACCAGAGAACACACAAGCATCAGAATATCCACAAGGAGTGGAGTCTGAAATCAGCTTGTGAAAGTCAAAGTGCCGCAATGAGCCCATCCCTCATGAAACAAGAACCGGAAGAAAATCCCAGCTTGGACACTTTTAAAGGTATCAAGGTGAAATGTGAAGAGGTGAAGGTGAAATGTGAAGCTGAAGATTCAACTCCAAAATCGGACCTTCACATCGATGGAGACAACGTGAAGCAGGAGGAGAATTCTCACCGTGAGGCAGAGCTCGGCAACTCCCAGCAGTTTGTGGAAGTGGAGGTGTGGGTGGACTTCCTCCGAGACAACACAAAGTCAAATGGAGACCCGGTAGATTTGTAAGCTTGGGACGATGTCGCGCCAATAGATGCACTTTTGTCACAGGCCTTGAATGACAAGAATGTGAAGTTGAACACTCAATTCCTAGGTTCAACCTGCAGGGTAAGAGCGGCCAGTCTTTGTGGACCTGTGGGCTGAGTAGATCTCTAACCAGAATCGAGGTCCAATAAACTCCCAAGCATTCACTATGTTATCAATTGCATTTATATGGTGCTTGCTAAATCGCCTCAGCAATTCAGAGTTTTGTATCGTATCTAGTCTCAAACACTCGAAGAGCATCCCCAAGTAGCAGCTGCCCCTGTGTGGCACAAGGTGGTGGCCCTGCACTGGCCTGCATGTGGACAAGAGCCTGTCGGTAGGGGCCGATGGTTGATATGGCATCTCAGTTGTGGAATTTGTAGGTAATGTTTAGAATTTGCTCAATTTTGACCGAGACGCCAGCATGCAATGGCCTACTTATTTAGAATGGTGCAATAGTATGTTGTACATACACTGTCAAGCAGACGGTGTATTTTTTTTAAAATAGCTTATACTAGGTGCCTCTGTGGATATGTAGGCTTTGACTTTAACATAGCCATTTCTGTGACCAGTCACAAGCTAATCACTCAGCTATTTCAATGCTAAATTATCCTGTTTGATTTGTACTAGGTGCCTCTGGATGTGTAGGCTTTGACTTTAACAATTAAATGCTAATTTTTATGCTAATTCCTTTGTCAAGGCGCTCTGTTTCTTCTCACACAGCTTAAAGGTCGCGGTCTGAGCTTGGCTGTGTTCGCTCCAGCGCTGTCCTCCAGACAGTCTCGTCCCTTCACCTGATGAAGGCCACTTGTGTTGTGGCCGAAACGTCGTGAGAATTTAATTATTATTTTATTAATTTATTATTTTATTCTCATTCTACGTGACTTTACCGAAAGAACCAAAGAAGAAAAATAGCTTCTTAATGCGATATAACCTGATGCAGTATATTGCAGTGCAGTAATTCAATTTTGTTATGCCTGTCAATAATTTAGAATTAATACTTGTCTGATTGTGTGCGTACATGTAACATTGTCTATAAGGGTCAAACATTGAATAAGTAATGTTAGGACAAAGTGTGTGTTTTGGAAGTAACCTGTACAGATAACTTGGGTGAGACCCGTTGCGCTTGTGATACAGGTGAAAGGGTATTTTTGTGTTTTCAGCAAGCGTGTGCCTCTGGAGCAACTCAGTCTTTGAAATGGGGAGCACACTCGGATCATTCATCAGTTACAAGGCATACCACTCAATAGTTACACGTATAGGAGGTACATTCTCTACAACACGAATTATAATTTTGTATTACGTGTTGACGTAAATTTTGTCGAACTAGGACTAGAAATGCTCCTTGCTGATTAACATCTGGATGTTCATAACCATGGTTAAAGCAAGCCCGGCTGCTCTTGAGACGCTGTACACCCATAAGTTTCAACAGGTGGCTTGCACTGAATCAATGATGCACTCCCAGAAGGCTGTGCTAGTTATAGTTTGTGTAAAACATTCCTTTGTTTTCTTGAGAGATCGATAAATGAAAGATGTCGTGTCTGCTGATCTGCTTCATAGCAGGGTGGTAATTTTAAGAGCACATTTTAAATGCATTTTGGTACAAATTTGTATTCGGTTACAAGGCAGAGCACATCTAGTAGATACATTCTCCACAACAACACTCATTAGAATTTTGCATGACGTCTTGTATGTTGGCTAACTAGGACAAGAAATGGTCCTTGCTGATTAACGTCTGGATGTTCACAACCATGGGCTGAAGCAAGCCGGACCGCCTGCGGCACCCCTCACAACCATTTACGGCCTTCGGCCAGGAAAGTCACAAAAAAAATTGCACACGAACGACGTATCCACGCAACTACCCGATGCTCTGTTTTGAAGTTTTAAAATGAAACAACTTTGAATTGTATTATTTTTTTAATTACATCTGGAAGACTTAATTGAAAACGACATTTCGTGTTAATTTTCTCTCGTCGTTAAGTAGGTGGCCTTGCCGGAGATTCGATTCGATGCGGACTTTCACCTGGTTGGGATTGCGGGATCGAGATAAGGCGACATAGCTGGCCGTGCGAGAAGACTGCCGTCCGCAGATCGACTCCAACGTGATCGAACGTCTGTCCCTGTGCCTCCATCGTTCATGCGGGGGGCATGTAGGTTTGCAGCACTCCCTGCATGAAAACGACGGAATATGCAGCGTTGGTCACAGATGGATGAAGTTGTGCACTGTTTTCAAAGTACCTTCGTCTTACAGAAATCTATTTCGCATGAACCCACCGCATTAAAACAATGCTCAGCTGAGTGGGGCGATCCACGGTGGGGGGGGGGGGGCGCACCTTATCTATGTCACGTGCCATAGCTCACGTGACTGTTTCTTCTGCCGCGACAATGTCTGGATTATTTCGCCTGAGGACGACCGCTTGTGTTGCGATCGAAACGTGATTTTATGTTTTCTACCTACGTGACTTTACCAGAAGAACCAAAGAAGATTAAATGCGTCTTGTCTGCTGATCTGTTTCATATCTGTGTACATCGACATCACACATTGCTTACACGTACACACCGAATGGCTCACAGGGCTGTACCAAAATTAAAAGAAATGAATAGAAACTTGAACGACTTCCGGAGATGGGCAAAGATCGAGGAATCTTTCAATGGAGCGAGTTAAGTTTGTTCGATTCAACATCTCTCTGTCCGTCTGTGTCTCTGTTTGCCTCTGTGCGTCTCTCTCTCTGCCTGTGTCTCTCTGTCGTCTCTATCTGTCTCTGTGTTCCTCTTGTCTGTCCGCCTGTCTTGTCTGTCTGTGTCTATCAGCATCTATCCAACCGTAGACAACGACTGTCAGCAACAGGCGCCCGTTCAACTCCCACGGCTACACGCCACTCAAACTTGCACCCAACACAAAGACAAAGATCCCCCGTATAGCCTGGACAGAATGTCGGGGAAAGTGCTGTTAGTGAGCACAACACAGACAAAGTTCCCCTGTATAGCCTTAACAGACTTTAGGGGCAAGTGCTGTTAGTGAGCACCTAAGACAAAGATCCCCTGTATAGCCTTAGACTAGGGGCAAGTGCTGTTAGCGAGCACCTATAAAGGGTGGGACGGCACCACGCCCGGCCGCCTTTGTCTCCCTAGTGCCGATGTTTACACACCGCACCGGGTACTCGTTTGAGGCTGAGTCGACGTAGGGGAGGCCGGTTCAGAAAATCGTCACTGGTTAAGGCCACGAGCGGGAATTGAACTCTGGTGGTCGGGTGCGTAACGCAGCGCGCTCACCACGACACTGCCGCTCTACTTCCGTAAAGAAACTTGAACTTTGACCCTGCTCTGACGTCCCGCTCAGCATGACCTCAGCGTCACGCCGGTGGGAGGTGTGCCTCGCTAGTGACGTCACGTCACCCACTCCCGACAACCAAGCATTTGAGCGTGACATAACTTCCGCTCCGCCGCTGCCGATATCTGTTCTAGTGCCAATCTTTAGGGCAAGACGACGCTCGGTGATTGGCGGCTCATTAACATAATGTGTTCGTGACATTATGTTAATGAGCCCCATCCCTGCACATTTGGGCCGGGCTCATTAGCATAATTTATTTACGTTACAGATCCGCTCGTTGGAGGTAAGTGTATCGTATTCCGGAAGTGATGTCATGTCACCTGCTGCTTCCGACTAACGTCGCGAGGTAATAGGAAGCTGCTGCTCCGCGCATGCACTGAAATCCGAGGTGAGAAATTCTCATCGCGGTTGTCGTGGTGGTTATGGTGATTGTGGTTGTTGCTTACCGAGGTAGAGCCTTGCTCTCTTGTAGGGACGTCAATTGAATAGCAGCGATCATTGAAGCGATGTCCTGGTTGGAATAACACGGGGGGCCCTAGCCGCACGGGGGGCCCTAGCCGCACGGGGGGCCCTAGCCGCACGGGGGGCCCTAGCCGCACGGGGGGCCCTAGCCGCACGGGGGGCCCTAGCCGCACGGGGGGCCCTAGCCGCACGGGGGGCCCTAGCCGCACGGGGGGCCCTAGCCGCACGGGGGGCCCTAGCCGCACGGGGGGCCCTAGCCGCACGGGGGGCCCTAGCCGCACGGGGGGCCCTAGCCGCACGGGGGGCCCTAGCCGCACGGGGGGCCCTAGCCGCACGGGGGGCCCTAGCCGCACGGGGGGCCCTAGCCGCACGGGGGGCCCTAGCCGCACGGGGGGCCCTAGCCGCACGGGGGGCCCTAGCCGCACGGGGGGCCCTAGCCGCACGGGGGGCCCTAGCCGCACGGGGGGCCCTAGCCGCACGGGGGGCCCTAGCCGCACGGGGGGCCCTAGCCGCACGGGGGGCCCTAGCCGCACGGGGGGCCCTAGCCGCACGGGGGGCCCTAGCCGCACGGGGGGCCCTAGCCGCACGGGGGGCCCTAGCCGCACGGGGGGCCCTAGCCGCACGGGGGGCCCTAGCCGCACGGGGGGCCCTAGCCGCACGGGGGGCCCTAGCCGCACGGGGGGCCCTAGCCGCACGGGGGGCCCTAGCCGCACGGGGGGCCCTAGCCGCACGGGGGGCCCTAGCCGCACGGGGGGCCCTAGCCGCACGGGGGGCCCTAGCCGCACGGGGGGCCCTAGCCGCACGGGGGGCCCTAGCCGCACGGGGGGCCCTAGCCGCACGGGGGGCCCTAGCCGCACGGGGGGCCCTAGCCGCACGGGGGGCCCTAGCCGCACGGGGGGCCCTAGCCGCACGGGGGGCCCTAGCCGCACGGGGGGCCCTAGCCGCACGGGGGGCCCTAGCCGCACGGGGGGCCCTAGCCGCACGGGGGGCCCTAGCCGCACGGGGGGCCCTAGCCGCACGGGGGGCCCTAGCCGCACGGGGGGCCCTAGCCGCACGGGGGGCCCTAGCCGCACGGGGGGCCCTAGCCGCACGGGGGGCCCTAGCCGCACGGGGGGCCCTAGCCGCACGGGGGGCCCTAGCCGCACGGGGGGCCCTAGCCGCACGGGGGGCCCTAGCCGCACGGGGGGCCCTAGCCGCACGGGGGGCCCTAGCCGCACGGGGGGCCCTAGCCGCACGGGGGGCCCTAGCCGCACGGGGGGCCCTAGCCGCACGGGGGGCCCTAGCCGCACGGGGGGCCCTAGCCGCACGGGGGGCCCTAGCCGCACGGGGGGCCCTAGCCGCACGGGGGGCCCTAGCCGCACGGGGGGCCCTAGCCGCACGGGGGGCCCTAGCCGCACGGGGGGCCCTAGCCGCACGGGGGGCCCTAGCCGCACGGGGGGCCCTAGCCGCACGGGGGGCCCTAGCCGCACGGGGGGCCCTAGCCGCACGGGGGGCCCTAGCCGCACGGGGGGCCCTAGCCGCACGGGGGGCCCTAGCCGCACGGGGGGCCCTAGCCGCACGGGGGGCCCTAGCCGCACGGGGGGCCCTAGCCGCACGGGGGGCCCTAGCCGCACGGGGGGCCCTAGCCGCACGGGGGGCCCTAGCCGCACGGGGGGCCCTAGCCGCACGGGGGGCCCTAGCCGCACGGGGGGCCCTAGCCGCACGGGGGGCCCTAGCCGCACGGGGGGCCCTAGCCGCACGGGGGGCCCTAGCCGCACGGGGGGCCCTAGCCGCACGGGGGGCCCTAGCCGCACGGGGGGCCCTAGCCGCACGGGGGGCCCTAGCCGCACGGGGGGCCCTAGCCGCACGGGGGGCCCTAGCCGCACGGGGGGCCCTAGCCGCACGGGGGGCCCTAGCCGCACGGGGGGCCCTAGCCGCACGGGGGGCCCTAGCCGCACGGGGGGCCCTAGCCGCACGGGGGGCCCTAGCCGCACGGGGGGCCCTAGCCGCACGGGGGGCCCTAGCCGCACGGGGGGCCCTAGCCGCACGGGGGGCCCTAGCCGCACGGGGGGCCCTAGCCGCACGGGGGGCCCTAGCCGCACGGGGGGCCCTAGCCGCACGGGGGGCCCTAGCCGCACGGGGGGCCCTAGCCGCACGGGGGGCCCTAGCCGCACGGGGGGCCCTAGCCGCACGGGGGGCCCTAGCCGCACGGGGGGCCCTAGCCGCACGGGGGGCCCTAGCCGCACGGGGGGCCCTAGCCGCACGGGGGGCCCTAGCCGCACGGGGGGCCCTAGCCGCACGGGGGGCCCTAGCCGCACGGGGGGCCCTAGCCGCACGGGGGGCCCTAGCCGCACGGGGGGCCCTAGCCGCACGGGGGGCCCTAGCCGCACGGGGGGCCCTAGCCGCACGGGGGGCCCTAGCCGCACGGGGGGCCCTAGCCGCACGGGGGGCCCTAGCCGCACGGGGGGCCCTAGCCGCACGGGGGGCCCTAGCCGCACGGGGGGCCCTAGCCGCACGGGGGGCCCTAGCCGCACGGGGGGCCCTAGCCGCACGGGGGGCCCTAGCCGCACGGGGGGCCCTAGCCGCACGGGGGGCCCTAGCCGCACGGGGGGCCCTAGCCGCACGGGGGGCCCTAGCCGCACGGGGGGCCCTAGCCGCACGGGGGGCCCTAGCCGCACGGGGGGCCCTAGCCGCACGGGGGGCCCTAGCCGCACGGGGGGCCCTAGCCGCACGGGGGGCCCTAGCCGCACGGGGGGCCCTAGCCGCACGGGGGCCCTAGCCGCACGGCTTTTGCTTAAGTTTATTTTTTCTTGACCTGGCTCACTACTTTGAAACTTTGTTTAAATATTCACGCAGTTTTTATTTTATTTTACCAGGCCAAGCCCACCTGAGCTACCTGCTCACAACAACAACGACCGGTCCACAACAACAAGGTGGGGCTTGTCAACAGCATGGCGGTGTTCACTCTAGACGCGTGGCGGTGTTCACTCTGGACGCATGGTGGTGTTCACTCTGGACGCGTGGCAGTGTTCACTCTGGACGCGTGGCGGTGTTCACTCTGGACGCGTGGCGGTGTTCACTCTGGACGCGTGGTGGTGTTCACTCTCTACATGTGGAGGGGAAACCGGGGGATCCGGAGGGACATCCAAGCAACCACGGGGAGAGAGAGAGACACGCAGCCTCAGCTGTGTTGATTGATCCTCAATGAATTGCTTAGTAGAGTCAAGAAGCATTAATACTGAGCAGGTGAAGGTGGCCATGCGTGGGTCTGGACACATCACCACCTGTGAACCATGCCAGTGCGTTACAGTGGCGGAACAAGTAGGGGTGGGGTGGCACGTGCCCCCCCAACGATCCGATTGAAATTCCTCATTTACATCGGATCATTGGGGTTTATTAGTAACTTGCTTCACTACCCGGCTTCGCCCGGAACTTGGATTCTTGTCTTGGATTAATTTCATATTCCCTTATTTCACTTAAAAACCCTGAAAAAATTTGATGCAAGAATTCTAGATTTAAAGCTTTCGTGACTGCAAGGATCCATACTCTTTGGTTCTATTCGGTAAAGTGTTGTGGCTGAAACGTCGTGATTTTTGTTTTATTTTTTACCGACGTGACTTTACCGAATAGAACCAAAGAGTATTGATGCAAGAAATTAAAAAGCAGAAACAAATTAAATTACCTAAATCGGATGTTTTCACTCAAGAAAATTCAACCTTAACCCACTTTTTCCTTAGGTCGATTTTGACCACTCAGGAAGGGAATGACGTAGCGAGCTGAAAATAGTGGCGTTCGCTTAGAAATTCCAGATAGCATAAGCTGTGAAAATTTCATGACGCCAGATATCAGCCTTGGAGAGTGTTTGCTGCTTCACGCAAACAAATAGATGCCATTTCTGCTTCATATTTAAGATAGCAGTTGTACCCGTATTTCGCACGGATATGTATTGAAAAACCGAGAAGCCAATGGCTACATTGGCCAGGACCGAAATGCCACCAAAAATCTCCTGGCACGCTGTGAACAGCTCTTGAAGTACGGCGCACGAAGAGCCATATGGTAGGGGTAATGTTTGCAGAGCGCTGAACTCAGGTGTGTTGCGAGTTGACATCACACACTTCATGGTCATTTCCCCCCCCCCCCCCAAATACGCGGAGTGTTGGGGGGGGGGAAGCATGACGTCAGCAGGCACACTTTCGTAACGCTGCCGCATGCAGGTGATATCACAGATGTAACTTCACCGCTCACTTGCGTGCAAAATATATCCATTATAGCACCCACCCCCCCAAAATACAAAAGTCTATTTTTATACTTTTTGCATTGTGTAGTCTGGAAGCTACCCACATGCCAAATTTCAAGTTTGTTGCATGTTGGGAAGTACGCTAAACATTTCGAACAGACACATTCACAAATTTCCCTTTATATATATAGACTAGCTTTACTACCCGGCTTCGCCCTGGACTTGGATCCACCACACCCGGCCGCTTTTGTCTCCCCAGTGGCGATGTTCACACACCACACCAGTTACTCGTTTGAGGCTGCGTTGACCTAGGGAAGGCCCAGGACCGGTTCAAATAATCATCATCGGTGGTGGCCGTGAGCGGGAATTAAACTCGTGTCGCCGGGTTCGTAGTGCAGCATGCGAATCGCTATGCAGTCGCTGCCCCCCCCCCCCCACACGCAGGATAAAGACAAAGATCCCCCGTGTAGCCTGTGAGACTGTAGGGGGCAAGTGCTGTTAGCGAGCACCTATGAAAGCCGGCACGGCACACGGGGGGGTGGTGGCCAGCACCACGCCCGGCCGCCTTTGTCCCCCCAGTGGCGATGTTCACACACCACACCAGTAACTCGTTGGAGGCTGAGTCGACCTAGAGGAGGCCCAGGACTGGTTAAAATAATCGTCACCGGTGGTGGCCGTGAGCGGGAATCGAACTCGGGTCGCCACCCCACACACACGTGCGTGCGTCCATAGGTACCCATAGGTACGCATACACGCGCTTGCTGCAGACACACACAACTTTCAGGGTGCGTACGGCAGTAAACGACTAAAATAATAAAGCAATGCTGCGCAAAGAACGCCTTAGACCTGCAACACATTTGTATGGCACTTTACGCGCAGGGGGTTGGGGGGGGTTGATGCGTGACATCAGCAGGCACACTGCGTTACTCTTACGCACGCGGGTGACATGACAGATGTGACGTCATAGCTCACTTGCCGTCCAAAATATATGCATTGCGCCCCCCGCCCCCCCCAAAAAAAACACACAACAGTCTATTTTTTTCATTTTTGCATTGTGTAGTCTTGAAACTACGCACATGCCAAATTTCAAGTTTGTTGCATGTCGGGAAGTATGCTAAACGTATTATTATGTGCCAGGGGCTCTATGAGATGATGGGACAACAGTCCGAGTCCCTAATTAGCAATAAGTAACGGCAATGCAGTTACAAGCGACTCACAGAATTGTGCGTAGTTGCGTATACCGATCACACGCGTCGAATACAAAGCAAGAGACAAGCCCTTACTAACAACTCCTTGCTAACAACTCCTTACTAACAACTCCTATCAGTTTTCATTGCTGGAGGGGTTGCCCTCCTGACCTGAAAATCCTGGCTCCATCTCTGAGTGTGTGACATTGTCAAGTTTGTATTTGCAGTAAAGTCTATTAACTCTATTGCGCATAGAGGTTATATCAAAACAGTAGTTTTTGGTTTTCCTCTGGAACTCTTTGTAAGAATGGGGTCAGGAAGTTTTCACAGCACATGTGCAGCTGAAGTCGGAACTGTTCATCCCAGCATTCAAGGACATCTGTGCCTGGCTTCACACCTCTAAGTTGCGATTGAACATTAATTTATACATTTGTGCATAACACAAATAGTATTATTTTCAACACCCTTTGCTATGTCAGCTGAATTTAGCTTTCATAAATATTCCTTTTGAAGCCAGACAGCCGAAATTGTGTGCTCAGAGTTTTGGGTTAACATTCATTTTGAAGATACTAGGGCTTCCAGGCACGTTTGTGACCATTTCCCTTCTCATTGTGTGCCATAACAGCCCGTGTGATGAATTTGGGACACTTTTTCACTATATCATGAATATATGAATAAGTATAGACGTGTAAGTCACGTGTGACTGTCTATATATGCATTCCTCTGTGCATCGATACTGACGTGTAGATGGTGTGGATATCCTTTTTTTCTGTCCGCAGCTGTCGCTTCCTCTGCAGAATTGGTCTGATGGAGCAAAGGCACTCGGCGCGGCTCGGTGCAAAAAGGCAACAATGGGACCAGCGTGCAAACAGCACGGATCATCCTGGAAATTTGACACGGCACCAGAGAACACACACAGGAGATAAACCCTTCAAGTGCACTGTATGTGACAAGGCATTTTCACAGTCATCTGCTCTTAAAAAACACCAGAGAACACACACAGGAGAGAAACCTTTCAAGTGCAGTGTGTGTGGGAAGGCATTTTCAGATTCATATAATCTTGTAACACACCAGAGAACTCACACAGGAGAGAAACCCTTCAGGTGCACTCTGTGCGGGAAGGCATTTGCATATTCATATAATCTTCTAATACACCAGAGAACACACACGGGAGAGAAACCCTTCAAGTGCAGTGTGTGTGGGAAGGCGTTTGCACATCCCTCTGCTCTTGTAGCACACCAGAGAACACACACGGGAGAGAAACCCTTCAAGTGCAGTGTGTGTGGGAAGGCGTATGCACAGTCATCTGCTCTTGTAGCACACCAGAGAACACACACGGGAGAGAAACCCTTCAAGTGCAGTGTGTGTGGGAAGGCGTTTGCACAGTCATCTCCTCTTGTAGCACACCAGAGAACACACACGGGAGAGAAACCCTTCAAGTGCAGTGTGTGTGGGAAGGGGTATGCACAGTCGTCTGCTCTTGTAGCACACCAGAGAACACACACGGGAGAGAAACCCTTCAAGTGCACTCCGTGCGGGAAGGCTTTTACACTTTCATCAAATCTTCAAGTACACCAGAGAACACACAAGCATCAGAAGATCCACAAGGAGTGGAGTCTGAAATCAGCTTGTGAAAGTCAAAGTCCCGCAATGAGCCCATCCCTCATGAAACAAGAGCCGGAAGAAAATCCCAGCTTGGACACTTTTAAAGGTATCAAGGTGGAATTTGAAGAGGTGAAGGTGAAATGTGAAGAAGTGATGGTGAAGAAAGAAGAAGTGAAGGTAAAATGTGAAGATGAAGATTCAACTCCAAAATCGGACCTTCACATTGATGGAGGCAACGTGAAGCAGGAGGAGAATTCTGACTGCGAGGCAGAGCGAGGCAACTCCCAGCAGTTTGTGGAAGTGGAGGTGTGGGTGGACTTCCTCCGAGACAATACAAAGTCAAATGGAGACCCAGTAGATGTGTAAACTTGAGACGATGTCGCTCCAATAGATGCACCTTTGTCACAGGCCTTGAATAACAAGAATGTGAAGTTGAACACTCAATTCCTTCGTTCAACCTGCAGGGTGTTGTATATATAGGCCTTTTTCCATTTTTGATATTAAGAATGATTTTGCCAAAAATATATTTAATCGTGGTGTTGCTTGGAGGCCAGAGGGGGTAAGGTGAACAACCCCCCTCCCTCACAGCAGCCGCCATTCTTACACACAACAGGCCGCCGGAGATAAGCCATAAAAGGTAATACAACCCAAAACAAAGAGGAAAATGGGGGGGGGATTACTAATGAGACTCGGGGGGAAATCTACATGACTTCAAAGGCCCCCTTTTTAAGAGCACAGACAACCAGGCACCACGAGCACAGGCGAATTCTAAAATAATTTTCCCTTTCATTGCTCTTAATACAACGGTTAAAGTTCAGAATTTAGCGACAAAAGTCGACATCATAGACTATCAACACACTCACTACGAAAAACAACACCAGACTATAATCTCCATAGTGGTTTATCACTTCTCATGTCATATTAACACTAATGTTATTCACCTTAAATTATATTACCTCTTGCCATCTATGTGACCTTACAAAAACCAAGGAATATGAATTCCAGCAGTCAAACAAAACTGAAACTTAGTTATACCTCTAAAACTCAGGACATCAAAAAATAAAATCATAACTCAAGCATGACAGCACGGATCCCCGGATACAGACGGGGGGACGAAAGTTAATAAAACCCTAGGAAATACGTGGTGATGATAATGTTAAATCACTAACTTGGAAAAACATAAACCAAATAATGATTATAAGAGTTAAGCCAGGGGTCACCCAGGGGAGATGGAGCGAGATGGGTGGATCACGTAACTGAGAGAAAAGGATTCCATAGAGGAAGCCTACCGGCCGCCTTGTCTCGTAGCCACATGGGGTAGTAATAAAACCACAAAGGGAGAGACCACGACTCCCACCAAGATAGACAAAGGCAACATCCGACTGCAAAGGAAGGAGCCAGGCCTTGAGGAGACATCTCATCACCCCAATAAAATAGAACAAACACATATACATCAGACGAAATATGAAAAAACTCGGCAACAAGAATAAGCTGACACAGGAATCTACACATTACGATAAAAAGAAACCAGACTACAATGTACATAGTGGGTTATTATCATACATAATATTGATACTAACGTTATTCACCTTAAATTATATTAGATCTTGCCGTTTACGTGACTTTACAAAAACCAAAGAAATGAATTCCAGCAGTCAAGAAGCTTAACCGAAACTTAGTTATACCTCAAACTCAGGACATCAAAAAAATACTCTAGTTTACAGCATGGATCCCCGGATACAGACGGGGGTGGGACGAAATTAATAAACCCTAAGAAATACGTGGTGATGATAATGTTAAATCACAAATATTGGGAAACAAACCAAATAATTATGCAGTATTACACCGAGGGTTATCCAGAAGAGATGAGGCGAAATAGGTCAAACTTAGACAACCAAGATAAACTGTATCCCATAGGAAAAGAGCCTCCCAACCGTCTTTGTCTTCCAGCAGCACGGGATTGCAAAGAATTAACGCCCAGAGCGAGGGAAATGACTCTCACAGAGAGCTTTTATTGCAGGAGGGGCATCTGTGTTCCACGGATGAAAAGATGGCTTGAGGGCGACAGTAATCAAGCCAAGGAGAGACACAGATGGCTTAATAAATCAGAACACACACACACGCACACCCCCCCCCAACACAGAGCAAGATCAAAGGAAGTTCCGGTCCTTTGTGAGCAGGCGAGCAGAGGAAGAAATTTGGGCATAAAAAGAGACACGGGCCATACATTGCATCACAGCTACCGGCGGCAGAAGACGACCATCAGCTACCGAAGATGACCAACCCCCGAAGATAACAGCATCCACCAAGGGCGATCAGTCACCATAGAGTTCTACAACGTCAAGCCATCAACGTCGAGAAAGGGCGGAAAGCGCCAAGCATCGACCAAGCCAGCATCGCAGAGAACCAGCTGCAAGCGCAATCAACACCGCCAGAGAGACGGAGCCGGAGAGAGTGCGCAGCAGCGCCACCAAACAAGGGTGTCAGCTGCCAGCAGACAAGCATTGTGCCGACTCGGCTCATCCAGCAGGGGAAAGAGCCTGACCAGCCGCCCATGAGAAAAAGGAGAGAGCGTGCAGCAGCACCACCAGTGCCACCAAGCAAGGGTGTCACCTGCCAGCGGACAAGCTGCGGGCGCTATCTGACGACGGGATCATCGCGCACTGACGGCGAGCATCGTGCCGACTCTTCCACCCAGCTGTGGACAGAACTGTGGATGCCCGTGTGAAAGAGGGAGTGACAAACTGTCCGTATGATACACACACCCTCACCGCTCCGCAGGGATTAAACACATTTTTCATACAAGGGATGCCCAACCTCGGTGTCTGCTTTATGCAAAGAATTGAACAATGGCAAAGAAGACATACAACACGCATATCGGGACAAATAAAATTGTTCCTAAAAGTTATCTTTGTGTTTCAAGAAGGGTTGCCATTCCAAGGTGGTGTGTTAAATATCAGCTGATCGTGAAAAGCATTGCTGCCCGTCAAGTTACATGAATACGATTGTTTGGAAGTATTTTACTCATTCGTTTTCGTTAATTGCATAATCTTGCCAATGAATTAATTGATAACTGATGTTGCCTTCGGGACATGTTTATTTCCTTCGTATGAATATCGATGCATGAATTTTTAAGGACTTTTTGCTCTTATTGCAGTGTGTGCTCACGTACTCTGAGGAATAATCGATTGTTCTGTTACCCAGTTAACAAACGTGATCATTGAGGGTTAAATGTATGGATCAATGAGGGGAACATTTCCAGGAGTACTCTGACAATTCCAAGCATAAGAGTTCGCATATTAGAGTGTTAAGGTTTTGTTTAGAAATTAAAATTGCTTAATACAAGAAGTGTCTGCGTGGTGCCTTCCTAAGTTCATGCACAATAATCTTAATTATAAGAACTGTATCCTGCGGTGCGATTTGAATTGGAGACCTGACATAAACACACTAAGACATATTCAGTAAATGTTAAGCGAAAATAATTGTATTATACCGATCGATAATACGAACCTAGACAACGAAGCCGAGCTTAATCTGGCATACTTACAGCACACCTGCATAACTTCATACGATTAATTGTATGATCCCGATTGATAATACTACCCTCGTCAGTGAGGCAGGGCCTAATTATCATAACGGCTTGCATTAGCATAATCGCATGCAATTGCATAAATGAATACGGTTATCACTCGAATTATGTATGCAGATAATTACATAAATTAACATAATTTCGGATAATTACATGTTTCGTTAAATTTCATTTAATTTGTATTATTTTCATTAAATTTTCAATACCCAACATATACAACAAGGGTAAGAGCAGCCAGTCTTTGTTGACCTGTGGGTTGGGTAGATCTCTAACCAGGAGCGAGAGCCTATAAGCTCCCAAGCATTCACTATGTTGTCATAATTGCATTTATATGGTGCTTGCTTAATCGCCTCTACAACTCGGAGTTTTGTATCGTTTCTCGTCTCAAAAACTGGAAGAGCACCCCCAAGTAGCAGCTGCCCCTGTGTGGCACAATGTGGTGACCCTGCACCAGCCTGCATGTGGACAAGAGCCTGTCAGTAGGGGGCGATGGTTGATGTGGCATCTCAGTTGTGGAGTTTGTATGTAATATTTAGAATTTGCTACATTTTCACCGAGACGCCAGCATGCAATGGCCTACTCATTTTGAATGGCGCAATAGTATGTTGTACATACACTGTCAAGCAGACGGTATTTTTTTAAAATAGCTTCTTAATGTGATGTAACCTGATGCAGTATATTTCAGTGCAGTAATTAAATTTTGTTAAAATGACTGTCAGTAATTTAGAATTAATACTTGTCTGATTGTGTGTGTACATGTAACATTGTCTATAAGGGTCAAACATTGAATAAGTGATGTTAGGACAAAGTGTGTGTTTTGGAATTAACCTGTAAAGATAACTCAGGTGAGACCCATTGTTCTTGTGATACAGGTCAAAGGGTATTTTTGTGTTTTCAGGAAGCATCTGCCTCTGGAGCAACTCATCGTCTTTGAAATAGGGAGCACACTTCGATCAGTTATCAGTTACAAGGCATACCACTCAAAAGTTACACGTATAGGAGGTACATTCTCTACAACACGCATTATAATTTTGTATTACGTGTTGACGTAGATTTTGTCGAACTTGGACTAGAAATCTGGATGTTCGTAACTATCGGTTGAAGCAAGCCCGGCTGCGCTTGAGACGCTGTGCACCAATAAGGGTCCACAGGTGGCTTGCACTGCATCAATAATGCACTCCCAGAAGACTGTGCTAGTTATAGTTTGTGTAAAACATTCCTTTGTTTTCTGGAGAGATTGATAAATGAAATATGTTGCGTCTGTTGATCTGCTTCATAGCAAGGAGGTAATTTTGAGAGCACATTTGAAATGCATTTTTGGTACAGATTTGTATTCGGTTACAAGGCAGAGCACATCAAGTAGATACATTCTCCACAACAACACTCATTAGAATTTTGCATGACGTCGTATATGTTGGCGAACTAGGACAAGAAATGGTCCTTGCCGATTAACGCCTGGATGTTCACAACCATGGGTGGAAGCAAGCCTAACGGCATGCGGCGCCCCTCACAACCATTTACGGCCTTCAGGCAAGCTGTCGGTCCGCTGGCTACGAGTGACCTAGGGGAGGCTGCACTGACCCGACCCAGCCAAGGTGCGGGTACCGACCACTGGCCCACTCGGACCCGGCCCTTACAAGGACGTCGGGCCGGGGGTTCCTAGGGTCTCACCACTGGCCCACAGAGTCCCGGGCCTTACAAGGGATCCCAGGGTCCTAAGCTAGCTGGTCTTCTGGCTTCGGTCTTGGACTGGCCCCGGACTCTTCCAGGGGTCCGGCTTTTATACACCTCCCCGGTGTGTCGGCCCTGGCCACGCCTCCCTTCCAGAGAGTTCCAGGGGGGTCTCGGGGGATCCCAGGACACCTCGCAGCCCCCTCCTGCTTGGGGGCTGGGGAATATAGCGAACCACAAGCTGGTGCAAGTTACTGCTCCTGCTGGACCGTGTCTGCCACTGCAGGTAAGTGCACGCAGCCCATTTATAGCACTGCACACGTACACACCACACAGTTTCAGTTTCTTTATTTTGGTATTGCCCTGTGAGCCATTCGGCTCTTGAATCGGGTGCAACCACAACAAAAAAAAACACGAACAAGAAAACATCTTAAAGTGACTATGTGATTGTGCAAATAAAAAATCCATGAAAAAAACAGCAAAATATTCCTTAAAAAAGCCGTACACCAAAGCTGTGTGCAAAAAATCCCAGTGGGATGCAAGTCAAACAACAACAACAACAACCACAAGAAAACTTAGATTAAGGTCGTCAGTCTAACTCCATACTACAACAAAACAAACATGTCCAAACCAAAAAACTTTTCGAAATAAAAAAATAAAGCCATAATTGCAACGGAACAGTGACCATAGGGACTATGACCGAATTTTTACAATAAACTACCTAAATAACATGTAACACCAAATCCTACAGCCATAGCTGTCTACATGAGTTACTCCACAACAACAGAAGCATCAGTCGGAGTATCAAAATTTTCAATGCACCTTTAAGATTACCATGCTAAATCAAAATACAGATAATACTTTGCAGCGTCATGCGGAGCGAAACATTTTTTTTTTACGCCAATGAATAGTAGTGGTAGCTAGGGGTGTACAACTCCTCTAGAGCAGTTTTGAGAGAAGATCTCATTGGTAGCGATTCAAGTTGCAGTTTATTGGCAATAGCATTCCAGACCCTGGGGGCATCAATAGCAAAGGCCCTTCCTCCAGTTTTTGTACGGCAATAGGGAATGTGAAGCTGGTAAATGAGCGAAGACCTCAGGTCAAATTTGTTCTTTGAAACAGTGAGGAGATCCAGCAGGTAGTCTGCGGATTCTTTTTGTAAGTACATCGTGAATAAATAAGATCTGGTGCACAAGCCGTCGAACATTAAGAGATGTTAAGTTTGACCCAATGTAGAGATCACAGTGGTGAGTCCTATATGGGCAGTTCAATGTAAATCTTAAGGCCGAGTGATAAATGGAATCAAGCTTCTTCAGTACAGTACTTGGGGCTGATTTATACACGATGTCACAGTAGTCAAGTAGAGGCAGTATGATAGCTTTTATCAATTCCAAACACACCTGAAGACGACTGTTTGAGTTATGGTCGAAACGTCGTGAGAATTTTTTATTGTTTTATATATATTTTATTATTTTGTTGTTTCCCTTCAACGTGACTTTACCGAAAAAACTAAGAATATGAATTACTGCAGTCACGAAAGCTTTAAATCAAAATTTAAATATTTCCAATGGTTGCTTAATTTGACACAATTTCAACCGAGAGGATGGTTTCAAATTAAGCAACCATTGGAAAGATGTTCTAAATCGAACTAAACATTAAACTAATTTCAATGGTACAGTATATTTTTAAAGTAGTGGTACCCCAAACTTTCGCAGCTCTTATAAATTCCCCCTTTTCACACCATCAATAGGTAAACTCCCCCTCCCCCCTTCCCCCCCCCCAGCGCCAAACTGCAAGTCCACCGGCACGTACACCACCTCTTTCCTAAAATCCACCAATCAAATGCTAATTTTTATGCTAATTTCTTTGTCAGAACACCTTGTTTGCTCGCACACAGGTCCGATGTCTGAGCGTGGTTGTGTTTCGCTAAATTCTCCTGTTTGATGAGTACTAGGTGCCTCGGTGAATGTATATGCTCTAACTTTAACACAGCTATTTCTGTGACCAGTTACAAGCTAATCACTCAGCTATTTCAATGCTAAATTCGATGCTAATTCCTTTGTCAAGGGGTACCTCTGCGGATGTGTATACTTTAACTTAGCTATTTCAGTTTAACACGTAAGCTTTCGCGACCAATATTATTCATCATAAAGGTTTTTGGGTTAGATCGCGTTTATTTATAAATGTGTCGTAACCCTCCACCACCCGACACGGCCAATCAGCAAAAACAGTGTCACGTTGACAAAAACACAAATAGTTCACTACTTTAGCCCACCTGTGTGTTGAAGAGTGAATCCACCTTTACAGTTTGAGTACGACGTTTCGCTGGTAAATACGGTTTTTAAAATTTTATTCAGTATCTCAGCAGAGACAACAAAAACAAAACAAAGCAAAGACCGAGGGGCCGCCCCCTCGCTCGCGCCATAAAGGCCCCGCTCGGCCACCGACCCATCCTCTGGACCGGAGTCACCCCTGCCACAGCACTGGAGGGGCAGCCTCCCCTTCCAGTCACGCACACCTTCACTCCCGGATGCCGGCGAGGCCCCCCCCGCCCCCCCCCCCCGGTCGCCCTAGCCCACCCTGGGCAGCGGCCACTTCCATCGTTCCCTTGCGGCATCGCGCCCCATTTTCACCCGGTCCACCTCCACCACCCTTTCCAACAATCTCCTCGCAACATAGCATGTCTCCAACAGGGACATCAGGGACCCCTCCAGCTCCTTCTTTCGCGCTTTCCACAGCGCCTCCTTCGTCGCTCCTATTACAGCCCACGCCTGGTCCCCGTCCTCCCTCCCCACCCCCCGCAGCTCTCCCCACATGACGTCCCGTGCTGTCACCCTCGACAGCGCGAAACGGGCCAGCAACGGCTTACTCCTCCTCCAGACCTCCTGGACAAAAGGGCACGCCACCATCACGTGCGATGCAGTTTCGTCCGCGTTGCAGCCCCTCGGACACTTCGGGGTATGCGCCATTTGGCGGCTGTACAAGAAACCCCGCGTCTCCAACTTGTCCCGGACAGCCAGCCATGACAGGTCCCTCTGCTCCTTCGTGAGCGCTGCCGACAACACATTCCTTCAAATCTTCCCGTGCATCTCTCTCCTCGCACCGGCCACTTCGTCACAGGCCTCCTCCTTCTCCGCCGCAGCTCGCACCTCCCTGGGAGCCCACTGGCCCCCCCACCGGTTCAGGCCGTGCTGCCCGACGTAGCTCCCCACCACGTCGCTGATCCAGCCCCCCGGCCAGTCCAAAGGAGAGCTCCTTCCTACCTCAGTCATTCCAAGCCCCCGCAACCGCCACGTCAGCCGATACCTCATATAGCATGCTGCCTTGCCCCGCGGCTCCGCAGAGAAAAACAGCCGCAGCGCGTTGCAGACAAAAGTCGATTGAAGGGTAGACCCCACATTTGGGGCACCCCTCCCCCCATTCCCGACCTGCAGACACATCGCAGCCCTCCTCACCCTCTCCATCCCTCCCCCCCAGATAAACCTGAAAATCGCCGAGGTCAAGGCCTTAGCCTCCCTCCCACCTGGCGGGAAAACCAGCGCCAAGTAGTTTAGGGATGGTAATATTTCTGTCTTTACCACCATAATCCTACCGGCCATCGTGAGCCGCCTCCCAGCACACTTACCCAGACAGCCCTTTGCCTTCCTCACCCCCTTCTCCCAGTTATTTTCCCCCATCCTATCCCCACAGAAGAACACCCCAGTACCTTTATCCCCTCTGTTTGTAGACTCAATTCCGGCGGCCGACCCTCGAAAAGCCTCGAGTCTCCATAAACCATCAGCTCACTTTTCCCCATACTAACCTTCAATCCGGAGGCCGCGCAGAACCTCCCCATCCCCTCCATTGCCCTCCATACCGATGCTACGTCCCTACATAGCACGGCCACATCGTACATGTACAGGGTCACCTTTCCTTGCTCCTTGCTCCCCGGTATTACCACTCCCCTAATCCTCTGGTCATTCCGTATCATTTGCGCCAGAGGCTCCATGCACATGACAAATAGTACTGGGGACATCGGGCATCCCTGCCGCACCCCGGAACCCACTGGAATGATCCCGGAGCGTTCCCCATTTATCAGGAGCCTGGCTCTGAGCCCCCCATAAAGTCGCTCCACCCACTCCACCAGGGGCCCACACACCCCCATCCTCTCCATCACTGCCAGCATGAATTCATGAGAGAGGCGGTCAAAGGCCTTGTCCAGGTCCGGACTTAGGATCCCCAACGGGCACCCCCTCTCTCTCCCGCCTTCAATCGCCTCCCTCAAAACCACCAAAGTGTCCGCAATCCTCCTCCCCCGGGACCGCACACGTCTGGTCCGGCCCCACCACCTCACCCACCACCTTCCCCAGTCGCCCCGCGACTACCCTTGCCAAGATCTTGTAGTCCGCATTCAGGAGGGTTATTGGCCTCCAACTTCCCAGGTCCCTACGGTCTCCCTTCCCTTTATAAATCAATGTGACCAGGCCCTCCCGCATGTCGTCCGGCACCCGCCCCTCCTCCAGAGTTTCCCTACAAATTTGCATAATATCCTCTTTCAGGAGTTCCCAGAATTTTATATAGAAGTCCGCTGGGATCCCGTCCGGGCCTGGGGTCCTGTTCTTGTTCAGCCCCTTCACCGCCCCTTCCACTTCTTCCCATCGAATTCTCTCCTCTAGCTCCTCCGGGTTCTCAACCCTCTTTCCCAATGCCCCCAGCAGCTCCTCCCGCCGCCCCCCATCTATCCCTTTCCTCTTATACAAATCCCCATAAAAGTCTTCCGCTACACTAATCATCCCTTCCGTCATCACCTGTCTACCCCTAGTAGGACTAACCAGCTCCCTCATTTCATTGTCTCCCTCCCTACCTGCCTTAAAGAAGAATCTTGTACACTGTTCCCTATCCTCTGTTGCCCTGACCCTCGCCCTATACACTAATTGCCTAGTCCTCATTTCCAGGACTGAGGCTACCCTCCCTTTCAACTCTATCCTTTCTCCCACCGGGAACCCTAGCTCTAGCAGTCTATACAGCCTTTCTAACCTAGCGTTCCACTGTCTCAATTCCCTACCCACCCCCTTCCTCCTACTATAACGCTGAAAGAACGTTCTTATCGTACCCTTTATCTGCCCCCACCACTCCACCCTCGTGGGGAAACACACCTGCAGCGTCCTCCAGCTGGTATACGCTCGCGTGAAATCCTCCGCCACCTCCTGATCCACCAGCAAGCCCACATTCATTTTCCACACACCCTTCCTCCTCTTCACCCCACCTGGGATCACAAGCCCCGCCACCACCATTCTGTGATCCGAGAGGGGAAAAGGTTCCACCCCCGCACTTCCCACATTCACCTTGTCGGAGACGAAAATAAAGTCGATACGTGACTGTGTGCCCCCACTCTTATCCGCCCACGTGAACCCTGGCCGCGTGCCATGCACCCTCCTGAACGTATCCACCATCCCAAAGTCCTCCATCAACTCCCTCAGTTTCCTGGAAGAGGAATCTAACTTCCTCCTCCCCTTTACCGACACCAGATCCGCCAGACACAACGGGAAGTTAAAATCGCCCCCCACAATGACCTGCCTCCTGGTGGCCAGTAGGCCCGCCAGGCTCTCCCACACCTCCGTCCTGTCCATACATTGTACCGGGGCATACACATTTATCAGCCGTAGCTCCACACCCTGGTAAGATGCATCTACACAGAGGAGCCGACCCGGTATTATTTCCTGGGTCTCTTCCACTCTCATTCCCCTTCTTCCTAGGAGGGTAACCACGCCTGTACATCTGTTCCCGTTGCTGCCAGACCAAATGTAGCGTCCCTTCCATTCGTCCAGCAGAGCCTCCGACCCTAGGGTATAGGGTAGGTGACATTCTTGGAGGAAAATTACGTCACGTCTGGTGATCTGCAGCCACTGCATGATTGCCCCTCTCCTTCCCTTCCCCTTCATTCCTCTCACATTAACAGATGCTACAGATATGTCCATGCCGAGGCGTGCATTATTCCGTGTCGGACTCCGGTGCGCGCTCCCCACGTCTGCCTTTGTCCGCCTTCTCCTTCACCTTTTTTCTACCCTTCAACCTCCGGGGCTTCCCCCGGTTCAAACGTCCCCCCCCTTCCGCCCACCTCCACCCAGATTCCCCCGAATCCGGCGAGGATCCTGAAAGGCTAGCATCTTGCTGGGGACTAGCTTCTTTCAGAACTCTATCCAGCTTCCGTTTTCTCCCCCCCGATTCCTCCCATGCGTCATCCGCTTCTTCCTCCACCCGCTGCCCCTCCTCGCCCTCGTCCATCACCTCCGCCCAGTCCCCCACTGGGGTTTCCGAGTCCTCTTCTCCATCTCCCCTCCCCTCCTCCCCCCCTCCCCCTTCAGTGGTGGTGGTGCTCCCTCCCCCACAGATCCCCCCCCTCACCCTCCCCAGGGGGTCGTGGTTCCTCCACCTCCCCTTTCCCTTCCCCTCCATGCATCCGGCCTGCTTCCCGTCCGGCCACCTCCTCCGCCGCCTCCTCTACCTGTCCACTCCGACATGCCCGCACCCTGTTAGCATAGAACTTTGGGCAGGTCCTATACAGATGCCCTCTGCTGCCGCACAGGTTGCAAAGGGCCGGCTCCCCACATTCCTCCACCGTGTGGTCCAGCGCCCTGCACCTGTAACAAACGTGTGCCACGCACGCTGCCGCCAGGTGCCCCCCTCCCCCACACCTCCTACACAGTTTGGGCTGTCCCGCATAGACAACATAGCCCCTGTTCCCCCCAATGTTCAATGCGCTCGGGACGTGCCTCAGTGCCCCCCCCCCCACGTCTTCAGACGCACCCTCCATTGTCTGGCCCCCGTCCATATCCCCGCCGCATCCAGCACCCTCTTGCAACCCGACATCACCACACAATGCTGCCTCAGCCACACCTCCACGTCCTGATCATACAATGCTTCATTATAAAGGAACACGGTCACAACCTTTGTCTCCAGGTCCGACAGTAACCGCGTCCTCATGGAGGTTAGCGGCTTCTCCCCTGCCTTCTCCTCGAAACGGGCAAGGAAATTTTGCAGCAGAATGTTGGAGTTGAAGCTCACATTAAACGCCCTCCCCCCCGGCAGAGCAATCAAGCAATAGAGGTCCTCCACCTCCACCCGCAGCATCCCAAGCACCACCGACCTCACGAAGGTCGTCCTGTCCAGGGTCACTCCCTCTTCCACATCTTCCTTGAATTCGACTCGCACACAGTTGTGCCTCCTGGCCTGCATCGGGGTCAGGCCCGCCCCAGCTCCGCTGCGCCACCTCCCCGCTCCTCCGCCGGGCCTCCCCGCACCCACCGGGCCAGCGCCCACGGTCTTCTCCCTCCACTGCCCCTCCCCCGGCCCCTGGGCTGCAGGCGCCTCTCCTGCCCCTTCCTCCCCATTCTGGTCGGGGGCACTCCTACCCCATCCTCCCGGTGCTCCCCCTCGTTCTCCTCCCCGCTCCTCCCTCCCCGCACTCTCCAGCCCATCCACCCCCTCCACTCTCTTCCCTCGTTGCGCCTCACCCAACATCACCCCCGCACCAGACGGGCTCACGCCGCTCCTCCGGTCGCTCGCAGCACCCCGGGCGTCTTCCTTGGTCCGCGACGTGCGCCGCGACTCCGTCTCCATCCCCGCCATCTCCACGTGGCCGCTGCAGCGGGGTCACTCCTCCCGCGGCGCCTGTGGCTCCCCCACCCTCCGGCAGCAAGGCCACCCCAGACCACCAGGCCTGGGGCCCTCACACACCCCGGGGTGGCTGAAGAACCCACGAGACACCGACGAGCGCTGCAGTAGTGCGTCAGGAAGAACAGGAACAGGAACGCGTTTCGCTGGTAATTACTCCAGCAGCATCGGGCAATTCGCCAGAATGGTAAAGCCCTCGCTTGCTCCCGGTTTTATATAGAGCAGCAGGATGACGTCATCACTTAACTCATATCAGGTGCAGTGATTAGAGGCAGAGGGGGGGTATTATAATTATATAATCGATTAGTAATCAGTCATTGGTTATGATTAGTAATGAGTTGTAGATTAGTAATTCATAATAACGGTTTTTGGGTTAGATCGGCCGCACTTAGCCTGTAGCTGTCAGAGCGATTAAAGTTATTTTTGTTCCTCTCAATTTCAATGGATTCTCTAATTAGTCTTTGCCAGTAATAATTAGTTTTACACACCACTGCAACATTGTCAAAATCAATTGAGTGTCCTTGTTGACAAGCATGTTCTGCCACTGCCGACAGTTGTGTTTGAGATAATTTAATATTTCTCTGATGTTAAAGACGCACTACGACAGAATGGCTACAATAATGCTCAAATTAACAGAGCACTGAATGCCAAATCACGATCGCAAAGCAATACTGCTGAAAGCGACCAGATTGTTAAAACAATAAAAATTCCATATATCTCAGGAGTAGCTGACAAATTAGCCCGTGTTTTGCAAAAGCAAAACATTACAATAAGATTTGGTACAGTACACAAAATTCAAAAACTAGTATCTTGCACTAAAGACGCATTACCTAAATTATCAACAGAAAGTGTATATCGGATTAATTGTTTATGTGGCAGCTGCTACATTGGACAGACGGGACGTAACATCAGCGTAAGACTAAAAGAACATCAGAGAAATATTAAATTATCTCAAACACAACTGTCGGCAGTGGCAGAACATGCTTGTCAACAAGGACACTCAATTGATTTTGACAATGTTGCAGTGGTGTGTAAAACTAATTATTACTGGCAAAGACTAATTAGAGAATCCATTGAAATTGAGAGGAACAAAAATAACTTTAATCGCTTTGACAGCTACAGGCTTAGTGCGGCCTGGAAGCATATTATTAAATAATACACGTTACATTTTGATTTAAAGAATTACTAATCTACAACTCATTACTAATCATAACCAATGACTGATTACTAATCGATTATATAATTACAATACCCCCCCCCCTCCGCCTCTAATCACTGCACCTGATATGAGTTAAGTGATGACGTCACCTTGCTGCTCTATATAAAACCGGGAGCAAGCGAGGGCTTTACCGTTCTGGCGAATTGCCCGATGATGCTGGATGTATTTACCAGCGAAACGTCGTACTCAAACTGTAAATGTGGATTCACTCTTCAACACACCGGTGGGCTAAAGTAGTGAACTATTTTTCTTTTTGTCAACGTGACACTTTTTTTTGCTGATTGGCCGTGTCGGGTGGTGGAGGGTTACGACACATTTATAAATAAACGCGATCTAACCCAAAAACCTTTATTATGAATTAGCTATTTCAATGAGCCATTTCAATGCTAAATTATATGCTAATTCCTTTGTCAAGGCACTTGGTCTTTTTCTTCTCACACAGCTTAAAGGTCGTGATCTAAGCGTGGCTTCTTCCACTCCAGCGCTGTCCTCCAGACAGACACCTGATGAAGGCCGCTTGTGTTGTGGCCGAAACGTCGTGAATTTTTGTTGTTTTATTTTCACCTACGTGACTTTACCCAATAGAACCAAAGAGTATAACGCTCAGACCTGCCACTAACTCGCTAATTAAGGTTCACAACCGGTGGATCGTTCCCTACTGCCCTCTGTGTGTAATAAATGACTTTGACGACGATCTTTGACATGTCTTTATTTATTTCTTTAATGGCTGGACAGCTCCACGTTCCTTTCCAAGTAATCACTGTACGTTCTTCGTTGCGCGGCGTAAGTTGGTGTTGTCCCGCGCACGGTTCGCTCACGCTTTCCACTCCTGCGCACCGCTGGCTGACAGCACGCAAGGAGACAACCCCCCGGACCGCCACGTGGCCACTGGCGTTCCGGAGGCGCGAGATGTGGTCCTGCTTCAAGACTTCCCACACGGACCTCGAGCCCCTTCCTGCTTCCCCTTATAATCCTCTGACGCGGAGCCAAGCCCCGCCTATAGCCACGCCCCTTCTAGAACCTTCCCGATGGTTCCCCACGAGCACCCCTGAGATCCGCCCTTGAACTTTGGTTCAGATGATCCCACTCAATCCTGATTGGCTAATGGCTGATGCAGCGGGGCCTATCCAGCCGGTCAGCGGCCGTCGGTGTACTCTCTTATTACATGTGCAAGATCTTCCAGGCCCACTTTAATGTGAAATTCTGCTATTCTAAAAAAAGCCATCAAATATGTTTGGCAATACATCAACAAAGGCGCTGACATCACTGTCTTTGCCTTACAAAACAGAGGGACAAAGTGTGTATGAGCTCAAACTTTTTTTCCAAGGAAGATACATCAGCAACAATGAGGCCATTTGCAGAATTTATGGCTTCCCCATCCATGACCGTTCCCCCACAGTCCATTTGGCACTTCACCTCCAAAATGGTCAACGCATCTACATCACCAAAGGAAATGCCCAACCACAGGCCCTGGCTCCACAAGATACCACGCTTATGGTGTTCTTTGTTTTGTGCCCAAGTGACCCATTTGCTGCCAACTTGCTCTACCATTAAGTTCCCTCCTACTATACATGGACTGCAAAAAAAATGGAACCGACGTGCTGCTGACGGTGAATCTGATGGTTTAGGGACGAGTCTACACAGTTCATCGCAAGGCAGTCGCCCTCCAACAACAACGGAGGGCGGAGAAGCGACACAACAACGAGCGGAGCGCCGGGTGGCTAAAGCACAGCAAGTTGGCAAAGTACGGGTGACAGGTGGTGCATCAGCCAGTCATCTTAGTCATCTCAGTCAACCCGTGGCACCTTGGTCTGCCCCGTGACCTCCTGCCGGCGGGCGTTCGACACTTCACGTGGCCTCAAGGTGCACATAGCCTGGCACAAGCGTCGTGGTGACGTCACCACCATTTAGTGGCGAATGCCAGTTGTTGTTGTTGTCTCTATCAGCGTCTATCCAACCGTATTCAACTACTGTCAGTAGCAACACGCGCCTGTTCAACTTCCACGGCCCACGACTTCACGCGACTCAAACTTGCTCCGAGTCTCTGTGTATCTGGAACTTCTTTCGCACCATACATAGCCAACCGTGCTAATCTATAGGTCTCTGTGTGAGTCTGTGTGTATGTTGAAGTAGAGGCCGACCGAAACTGAATCAAACTGAATTTCTGGTTTCGGCCGAAACCGAAACCGAAAGTTTTACTTCACTTTCGACCAAGACCGAAACAGAAAGGTATATAACCGAAGTTACCGAACACAAGATTTGTGAAATACTAGCTTTACTACCCGGCTTCGCCCGGGACTTGGATTCACCACGGCCGGCCGCCTTTGTCTCCCCAGTGGCAATGTTGACATACCACACCATTTACTCGTTTGAGGCTGAGTCGACCTAGGGGAGGCCCAGAACCGGTTCAAATAATCGTGACCAGCCGTGAGCGGGAATCGATCTCGGGCCGCTGGGTTCGTAGCGCAGCGCGCGAATCGCTCCGCAGTCGCTACCCCCCCCCCCCCCGAGGTGCGTGACGTCATTTATTGACGGCCCCAGACCATGGTTGCAGCTGTAACCTCGCTCGCAAGCTGCTGCTGCTGCTGACGTGTGTGTATGCAGCCTATCGCACAGGATTGCCTAGCACCGACTGATGGGCTGATAGACTTAGCACTAGCGTTATATTCTAAAAATAGATCTTCGGTTTACGACCGAAAGTCAATATCAGTTTCGGCCGAAACCGAAACCAGATGGAAAGTAAACAAATGACTTTCGATCGAAACTGAAATTTTGCCGAAAGTGGCCATTTGCCAACTTTCAGCGCCAAAACCGAAACCGAATTTCGGTCGGGCTCTACATTAAACTAATCGATGGGTCTCTGCATGAGTCTGTGTATTTGGAACTTCTTTAGCACCGTACTTAGCCGACCGTGCTAATCTTTGGTTCTCTGTGTGAGTTTGTGTGTACGTTGAACTTCCTTCGAACCATACGTAGCTAAACCTGCAGAGTAGGAGCGGCTGGTATCTGTGGACCTGTAGGTTGGGTACATCTGTCGGCAGGAGTGAGAGACAATGAACCTCCCAAGCATTCACTACGTTACCAACATCATATTTGCACTCATAAGTCGCTTGCCTAATTGCCTCAGCAACTCAGTGTTTCGTATCGAATCTCATCTCAAACAATCGAAGGACCCCCCCCCTAAGTGGCAGCTGCCCCTGTGTGGCACAAGGTGGCCCTGCACCGGCCTGCACGTGGACATGAGTCTGTCGGTAGGGGGCGAACATTGACGTGCCATCTTGGTTGGGTAGTTTCTGGATAATGTTTGGAATTACCACAATTTTGACCGTGACACCAACATGCAATGACCTGTGCGTTGTGAATGACACAACGCTATGTTTTACATCTGCCGTGAAGCAGACTGCGCATATTTTGGTGACGTTACTGGGGTAGCCAGGTGTGCCTGTCGGATTTGAACCTTGAACCTCTGCAATAAATAATGTGCTTCCATATTCTTGGTTCTTTCGGTAAAGTCACGTAAATAGAAAAAAAATAGAAAATATAATTCTTTTATTTTTATTATTTAAATTGATTTTTTATAACATTTTTGTTTTTTATTTACCGAAATAACCGAGAATATTAATTCTTGCAGTCACGAAAGTTTTAAGTCAAAATAGAATGCGCCACCACTCGGCTCTCCTCAATCTGCGTGGAGGCTTGGAGGGCAGCCTGAGATAATTTCTCACCGGCGCAGAACTTCCATGCAGAGTGCTCCACACAGCTTCGTGCGGAGCGACAGGCCAGGTAGCTTCGACACAGCGTTGCGGAGCTGATGGAAATTAATATTATAATAATAGGGATTTCCCCCTTTTTTCTGGCAACAAAACTGAAACCTTTTTACGAGGATTCATGTCTGCATTAACCACAATACCGCAGTCAAAATGCAAACAAAAAACATACCATGATAATATATGCATTTTCTTAGTTTTTTCGGTAAAGTCACGTTGAAGAGAAACAACAAAAGAACAAAATATATATAAAACAATAAAAAATTCTCACGACGTTTCGACCATAACTCAAACGGTCATCATCAGGTGTGTTGGTTTGCATAAATTTATTTTTAAACGGCACATTTATTTATTTATAAAAAACGTTGGCGTCACGAGCAGCGATTTGGCAGTTTGCCCAGGACTAGTCCATCTATTTTTTTTTTTAAAAGAGGAGGGGGAGACGAAATTTTTTATAATGTATGCTGTCTGAAAGCCACTGTAAGCGTGAACAATCAATTAAGAACTGAAATGGTTTATCAAATCTTTCCAATGATTGCTAAGATAGAATCCATCTTCTCGGTTGAAATTGTCTCTGTGCTTGTATATGTGGATAGCCTCATGAACGAATCTCTCATGGAAGCCAGATGGTTTACAAAGAACCTCCGTCTTGGAAAAGTCAATGGCATGTGAGCCTACTGAATTAGAACAATGATCTGCTACGGCCGAGGTGTTGGTCCTACCGTGTTTAAGGTCTGCTTTATGTTCACGAATGCGGTCCGAGACATGGCGTTTGGTTTCTCCAATGTAACTACTACCACAGAGGCAACTTAGTTTGTAGACACCAGGGTATTGTATGTCCGGAATCACATCTTTTACAGACGGAACCAGATCACGGATTTTATGTAATGTGTTGAAACGGACCTGGATCTTGTGATTATTCAAGATTTTGGAGATCTTTTTTGTGATCCCAGCAATGTAGGGTAAAGTGATGGTTTTGAAAGGCTCCTCAAGAGGGTTCTTCTTCATGGTTTGAGTGATAGCTTTGCGGATTGTATAGTCGGAGTAACCATTAGCCCTAAGAGCTTGGTGTACGTGCTTGAGTTCACTGCTTATGTGTTCCTGGTCGGATATGCATTGGGCTCTATGATACAGAGTCTTGATGAGAGAATTCTTCTGTGATGGATGGTGGTGGGAATCCGGTTTCAGATAAGCATCCGTATGGGTAGCTTTCCTGTAGACAGAGTGGCTCATTGAACCATCAGGTCTCTTTTTAATTAGGACATCCAAAAAAGGTATCTTGCCATCTATTTCGACTTCCATGGTAAATCTGATGGCTGGGTGTATGGAATTGATGTGGTCGAAGAATTGGTCTAGAGCAGGCTGGCCATGTGGCCAGATGACAAAAGTGTCATCCACGTACCTCTTCCATAAGGTTGGGCGCAGAGTGGCAGTCTGGATGGCGTCAGTCTCAAATTTCTCCATGAAAATGTTAGCTATAACTGGAGAGAGGGGGGAGCCCATTGGGGTGCCCTCAGTTTGTTTGTAGAAAGTTCCATTCCAAGTGAAGTATGTATTGGTTAAACAGTGTCTCACCAGGGGGGGTACCTCAGTGTTTAGTCCTTGATGAACCAAGTCTTCAATGATTGCAATGGTGTCAGGTACAGGAACCTTGGTGAATAAGGAAACTACATCAAAACTGACAAGCAGGTCGTCTGGGGACAGGGAAATACCCTTGATTGTCGATACCAGGTGAGTAGAATTTTGTACCGCAGAGGTGGTCTTTCCAGTGAAAGGACGCAGGATTTCAGACAAAAAACGAGCTAGTTTGTAGGTGGGGGAGCTGATATTAGAGACTATGGGACGAAGAGGTGTATCAACTTTATGTATTTTTGGTAAGCCGTATAATCTTGGTGGCCTGGCAGCAGAAGGTTTCAACGAAAACTGTTTAGATTGATCAATTAATGCGGTTGAATCAGAAATTATTTTGTTGGTTTGTGTGACGAGGCTGTTGGTGGGATCTCTTTTTATTTTTGTATAACTACCATCGTCGAGTAATTCTTTAATTTTGTTGTTGTATTCTATTTTATCCATGATGACAGTAGCATTGCCTTTGTCAGCTGAGAGGACTACAATATCATTCCTCTTTTTTAATTTATATAATTCAAAACGCTCATCTTTGCTGAGGTTGCTAGCTGGCATCTTAGCGTTTTTGAGGGTTGCAGCGATTTCAGATCTTGCTACGTCTGCAGCGATGTGACTCAGGCCCCTGAGAGCAACGTCTACTTGGGCAATTATATCATTAACTGGTATGTGTTTAGGTGTGACTGCAAAGTTTAGACCTTTAGCTAAAACGGATTTCAGACCATCGGAAATAGAACTGTTACTGCGATTAATTACGACTTTATTAACGTCTAACTTTTTGGTGTGTGGGTCCGGTCTTTTGTTGAAGAGGAGGTTAAATTTGGAAATCAGGTTTTCCTTACATTTGGTCGACATAGTAGCAGCTGAAGAGGCAGTCATATTGTCTACATGTTCCCAATCCGATGTGGACATTATTGCCGTCAATGATAAGTGTGATTTGTAGAGTGTCTTGTCTAACTGATCTAGTTCTGTGCGTATAAGTCTGATTTTTTCTGAGATAAGAGCTAAGCTAGTTTTGAAAAGAATTCGTTTCGCATTAGAAGAAGTTACAGCAGCAGAGGTCAGTGTAAATGCGATTGGTATTACCCCAGAGTCGCGGCATCTCTTCAGGAAGGTGAGAGACTCGATCAGCTGAGCTTTCTTATCCCGGAGTTTGTTGAAGGATCTTAAAGTTATGTGAAAACCCTCCCCGTAGAGGCGATTAAATTTTGATTTAAAGCTTTCGTGACTGCAGTAATTCATATTCTTAGTTTTTTCGGTAAAGTCACGTTGAAGAGAAACAACAAAATAACAAAATATATATAAAACAATAAAAAATTCTCACGACGTTTCGACCATAACTCAAACGGTCATCATCAGGTGTGTTGGTTTGCATAAATTTATTTTTAAACGGCACATTTATTTATTTATAAAAAACGTTGGCGTCACGCGCAGCGATTTGGCAGTTTGCCCAGGACTAGTCCATCTATTTTTTTTTTAAAAGAGGAGGGGGGAGACGAAATTTTTTATAATGTATGCTGTCTGAAAGCCACTGTAAGCGTGAACAATCAATTAAGAACTGAAATGGTTTATCAAATCTTTCCAATGATTGCTAAGATAGAATCCATCTTCTCGGTTGAAATTGTCTCTGTGCTTGTATATGTGGATAGCCTCATGAACGAATCTCTCATGGAAGCCAGATGGTTTACAAAGAACCTCCGTCTTGGAAAAGTCAATGGCATGTGAGCCTACTGAATCAGAACAATGATCTGCTACGGCCGAGGTGTTGGTCCTACCGTGTTTAAGGTCTGCTTTATGTTCACGAATGTGGTCCGAGACATGGCGTTTGGTTTCTCCAATGTAACTACTACCACAGAGGCAACTTAGTTTGTAGACACCAGGGTATTGTATGTCCGGAATCACATCTTTCACGCTTACAGTGGCTTTCAGACAGCATACATTATAAAAAATTTCGTCTCCCCCCTCCTCTTTTCAAAAAAAAAATAGATGGACTAGTCCTGGGCAAACTGCCAAATCGCTGCGCGTGACGCCAACGTTTTTTTATAAATAAATAAATGTGCCGTTTAAAAATACATTTATGCAAACCAACACACCTGATGATGACCGTTTGAGTTATGGTCGAAACGTCGTGAGAATTTTTTATTGTTTTATATATATTTTGTTATTTTGTTGTTTCTCTTCAACGTGACTTTACCGAAAAAACTAAGAATATGAATTACTGCAGTCACAAAAGCTTTAAATCAAAATTTAATCGCCTCTATGGGGAGGGTTTTCACATAACTTTAAGATCCTTCAACAAACTCCGGGATAAGAAAGCTCAGCTGATCGAGTCTCTCACCTTCCTGAAGAGATGCCGCGACTCTGGGGTAATACCAATCACATTTACACTGACCTCTGCTGCTGTAACTTCTTCTAATGCGAAACGAATTCTTTTCAAAACTAGCTTAGCTCTTATCTCAGAAAAAATCAGACTTATACGCACAGAACTAGATCAGTTAGACAAGACACTCTACAAATCACACTTATCATTGACGGCAATAATGTCCACATCGGATTGGGAACATGTAGACAATATGACTGCCTCTTCAGCTGCTACTATGTCGACCAAATGTAAGGAAAACCTGATTTCCAAATTTAACCTCCTCTTCAACAAAAGACCGGACCCACACACCAAAAAGTTAGACGTTAATAAAGTCGTAATTAATCGCAGTAACAGTTCTATTTCCGATGGTCTGAAATCCGTTTTAGCTAAAGGTCTAAACTTTGCAGTCACACCTAAACACATACCAGTTAATGATATAATTGCCCAAGTAGACGTTGCTCTCAGGGGCCTGGGTCACATCGCTGCAGACGTAGCAAGATCTGAAATCGCTGCAACCCTCAAAAACGCTAAGATGCCAGCTAGCAACCTCAGCAAAGATGAGCGTTTTGAATTATATAAATTAAAAAAGAGGAATGATATTGTAGTCCTCTCAGCTGACAAAGGCAATGCTACTGTCATCATGGATAAAATAGAATACAACAACAAAATTAAAGAATTACTCGACGATGGTAGTTATACAAAAATAAAAAGAGATCCCACCAACAGCCTCGTCACACAAACCAACAAAATAATTTCTGATTCAACCGCATTAATTGATCAATCTAAACAGTTTTCGTTGAAACCTTCTGCTGCCAGGCCACCAAGATTATACGGCTTACCAAAAATACATAAAGTTGATACACCTCTTCGTCCCATAGTCTCTACTATCAGCTCCCCCACCTACAAACTAGCTCGTTTTTTGTCTGAAATCCTGCGTCCTTTCACTGGAAAGACCACCTCTGCGGTACAAAATTCTACTCACCTGGTATCGACAATCAAGGGTATTTCCCTGTCCCCAGACGACCTGCTTGTCAGTTTTGATGTAGTTTCCTTATTCACCAAGGTTCCTGTACCTAACACCATTGCAATCATTGAAGACTTGGTTCATCAAGGACTAAACACTGAGGTACCCCCCCTGGTGAGACACTGTTTAACCAATACATACTTCACTTGGAATGGAACTTTCTACAAACAAACTGAGGGCACCCCAATGGGCTCCCCCCTCTCTCCAGTTATAGCTAACATTTTCATGGAGAAATTTGAGACTGACGCCATCCAGACTGCCACTCTGCGCCCAACCTTATGGAAGAGGTACGTGGATGACACTTTTGTCATCTGGCCACATGGCCGGCCTGCTCTAGACCAATTCTTCGACCACATCAATTCCATACACCCAGCCATCAGATTTACCATGGAAGTCGAAATAGATGGCAAGATACCTTTTTTGGATGTCCTAATTAAAAAGAGACCTGATGGTTCAATGAGCCACTCTGTCTACAGGAAAGCTACCCATACGGATGCTTATCTGAAACCGGATTCCCACCACCATCCATCACAGAAGAATTCTCTCATCAAGACTCTGTATCATAGAGCCCAATGCATATCCGACCAGGAACACATAAGCAGTGAACTCAAGCACGTACACCAAGCTCTTAGGGCTAATGGTTACTCCGACTATACAATCCGCAAAGCTATCACTCAAACCATGAAGAAGAACCCTCTTGAGGAGCCTTTCAAAACCATCACTTTACCCTACATTGCTGGGATCACAAAAAAGATCTCCAAAATCTTGAATAAACACAAGATCCAGGTCCGTTTCAACACATTACATAAAATCCGTGATCTGGTTCCGTCTGTAAAAGATGTGATTCCGGACATACAATACCCTGGTGTCTACAAACTAAGTTGCCTCTGTGGTAGTAGTTACATTGGAGAAACCAAACGCCATGTCTCGGACCGCATTCGTGAACATAAAGTAGACCTTAAACACGGTAGGACCAACACCTCGGCCGTAGCAGATCATTGTTCTAATTCAGTAGGCTCACATGCCATTGACTTTTCCAAGACGGAGGTTCTTTGTAAACCATCTGGCTTCCATGAGAGATTCGTTCATGAGGCTATCCACATATACAAGCACAGAGACAATTTCAACCGAGAAGATGGATTCTATCTTAGCAATCATTGGAAAGATTTGATAAACCATTTCAGTTCTTAATTGATTGTTCACGCTTATAGTGGCTTTCAGACAGCATACATTATAAAAAATTTCGTCTCCCCCCTCCTCTTTTCAAAAAAAATATAGATGGACTAGTCCTGGGCAAACTGCCAAATCGCTGCGCGTGACGCCAACGTTTTTTATAAATAAATAAATGTGCCGTTTAAAAATACATTTATGCAAACCAACACACCTGATGATGACCGTTTGAGTTATGGTCGAAACGTCGTGAGAATTTTTTATTGTTTTATATATATTTTGTTATTTTGTTGTTTCTCTTCAACGTGACTTTACCGAAAAAACTAAGAATATGAATTACTGCAGTCACGAAAGCTTTAAATCAAAATTTAATCGCCTCTACGGGGAGGGTTTTCACATAACTTTAAGATCCTTCAACAAACTCCGGGATAAGAAAGCTCAGCTGATCGAGTCTCTCACCTTCCTGAAGAGATGCCGCGACTCTGGGGTAATACCAATCACATTTACACTGACCTCTGCTGCTGTAACTTCTTCTAATGCGAAACGAATTATTTTCAAAACTAGCTTAGCTCTTATCTCAGAAAAAATCAGACTTATACGCACAGAACTAGATCAGTTAGACAAGACACTCTACAAATCACACTTATCATTGACGGCAATAATGTCCACATCGGATTGGGAACATGTAGACAATATGACTGCCTCTTCAGCTGCTACTATGTCGACCAAATGTAAGGAAAACCTGATTTCCAAATTTAACCTCCTCTTCAACAAAAGACCGGACCCACACACCAAAAAGTTAGACGTTAATAAAGTCGTAATTAATCGCAGTAACAGTTCTATTTCCGATGGTCTGAAATCCGTTTTAGCTAAAGGTCTAAACTTTGCAGTCACACCTAAACACATACCAGTTAATGATATAATTGCCCAAGTAGACGTTGCTCTCAGGGGCCTGGGTCACATCGCTGCAGACGTAGCAAGATCTTAAATCGCTGCAACCCTCAAAAACGCTAAGATGCCAGCTAGCAACCTCAGCAAAGATGAGCGTTTTGAATTATATAAATTAAAAAAGAGGAATGATATTGTAGTCCTCTCAGCTGACAAAGGCAATGCTACTGTCATCATGGATAAAATAGAATACAACAACAAAATTAAAGAATTACTCGACGATGGTAGTTATACAAAAATAAAAAGAGATCCCACCAACAGCCTCGTCACACAAACCAACAAAATAATTTCTGATTCAACCGCATTAATTGATCAATCTAAACAGTTTTCGTTGAAACCTTCTGCTGCCAGGCCACCAAGATTATACGGCTTACCAAAAATACATAAAGTTGATACACCTCTTCGTCCCATAGTCTCTACTATCAGCTCCCCCACCTACAAACTAGCTCGTTTTTTGTCTGAAATCCTGCGTCCTTTCACTGGAAAGACCACCTCTGCGGTACAAAATTCTACTCACCTGGTATCGACAATCAAGGGTATTTCCCTGTCCCCAGACGACCTGCTTGTCAGTTTTGATGTAGTTTCCTTATTCACCAAGGTTCCTGTACCTAACACCATTGCAATCATTGAAGACTTGGTTCATCAAGGACTAAACACTGAGGTACCCCCCCTGGTGAGACACTGTTTAACCAATACATACTTCACTTGGAATGGAACTTTCTACAAACAAACTGAGGGCACCCCAATGGGCTCCCCCCTCTCTCCAGTTATAGCTAACATTTTCATGGAGAAATTTGAGACTGACGCCATCCAGACTGCCACTCTGCGCCCAACCTTATGGAAGAGGTACGTGGATGACACTTTTGTCATCTGGCCACATGGCCGGCCTGCTCTAGACCAATTCTTCGACCACATCAATTCCATACACCCAGCCATCAGATTTACCATGGAAGTCGAAATAGATGGCAAGATACCTTTTTTGGATGTCCTAATTAAAAAGAGACCTGATGGTTCAATGAGCCACTCTGTCTACAGGAAAGCTACCCATACGGATGCTTATCTGAAACCGGATTCCCACCACCATCCATCACAGAAGAATTCTCTCATCAAGACTCTGTATCATAGAGCCCAATGCATATCCGACCAGGAACACATAAGCAGTGAACTCAAGCACGTACACCAAGCTCTTAGGGCTAATGGTTACTCCGACTATACAATCCGCAAAGCTATCACTCAAACCATGAAGAAGAACCCTCTTGAGGAGCCTTTCAAAACCATCACTTTACCCTACATTGCTGGGATCACAAAAAAGATCTCCAAAATCTTGAATAAACACAAGATCCAGGTCCGTTTCAACACATTACATAAAATCCGTGATCTGGTTCCGTCTGTAAAAGATGTGATTCCGGACATACAATACCCTGGTGTCTACAAACTAAGTTGCCTCTGTGGTAGTAGTTACATTGGAGAAACCAAACGCCATGTCTCGGACCGCATTCGTGAACATAAAGCAGACCTTAAACACGGTAGGACCAACACCTCGGCCGTAGCAGATCATTGTTCTAATTCAGTAGGCTCACATGCCATTGACTTTTCCAAGACGGAGGTTCTTTGTAAACCATCTGGCTTCCATGAGAGATTCGTTCATGAGGCTATCCACATATACAAGCACAGAGACAATTTCAACCGAGAAGATGGATTCTATCTTAGCAATCATTGGAAAGATTTGATAAACCATTTCAGTTCTTAATTGATTGTTCACGCTTATAGTGGCTTTCAGACAGCATACATTATAAAAAATTTCGTCTCCCCCCTCCTCTTTTAAAAAAAAAATAGATGGACTAGTCCTGGGCAAACTGCCAAATCGCTGCGCGTGACGCCAACGTTTTTTATAAATAAATAAATGTGCCGTTTAAAAATACATTTATGCAAACCAACACACCTGATGATGACCGTTTGAGTTATGGTCGAAACGTCGTGAGAATTTTTTATTGTTTTATATATATTTTGTTATTTTGTTGTTTCTCTTTAACGTGACTTTACCGAAAAAACTAAGAATATGAATTACTGCAGTCACGAAAGCTTTAAATCAAAATTTAATATATGCATTGTCTTTGAAACTGATTGGTCCGCATTTATATTCTTGGTTCTTTCGGTAAAATCACGAAGATATAATTTTTTTGAAAAATATTTAATTGATGAAAAGATGCCATTGGTCGACTGAGATGACTGCCCCCCCCCCCCCACAGTTTGTACACACACACAGTGTACACATACACAGTTTGTACACACAGTTTGTACACACACACAGTGTACACATACACAGTGTACACACACACAGTGTTCACACACACAGTGTACACATATACAGTGTACACACACAGTGTTCACACAGTTTGTACACACACAGTGTACACATACACAGTGTACACACACACAGTGTACACACAGTTTGTACACACACACAGTGTACACATACACACAGTGTACACACACACAGTGTACACACACACACAGTGTACACACACACAGTGTACACACAGTGTACACACACACAGTGTGTACACACACAGTTTGTACACACACAGTTTGTACACATACACAGTGTACACACACAGTGTACACATACACAGTGTACACATACACAGTGTACACACACACACAGTGTTCACACAGTTTGTACACACACAGTGTACACATACACAGTGTACACACACAAAACGTTGGCGTCACGCGCACACAGTGTGTGTACACACACAGTTTGTACACACACAGTTTGTACACACACACAGTGTACACAGTTTGTACAAACACACATAGTGTACACACACACAGTGTACAAAGTTTGTACACAGTTTGTACACACACACAGTGTACACACACACAATGTGTACACACATTGTGTACACACACAGTTTGTACACACACAATAATGTCCACGTTATTGTTGCTGAGCTCACGCACCCAAGGGGTCTCTGTTCAAGGGAGGGAGCAACGGAAAATTAATCTAAATCAACTGAAACTCCAACCCCGCTCTGTGACGTCACCACTCAGCGCCCTGAGCGTGACGTCACCTCTGCCTGGGTCGCTGCCGTTTTCTGTTCAAGTACAATCCTTATTTGGGCAAGGCAACGCCCAGTGACTGGCGGCTCATTAACATAATGTCTTCGTGAAAGCCGTCGCAACGGGTTCAGCACCCACGCCCCATCGCTCTACATATTGGCCGGGCTCATTAACATAATATATTCACGCACGGAGCCGTTCATTGTGGGAGGGGAGTGTTATCGTACCTCACAAGTGACGTCATGTCACTTGCTGCCGCGTGAGGTCGCGAGATAACAGGAAGCTGCTGCTCCGCCCGTGCACTGAAATCGAGGTGAGAAATTTTCATCGCGGCTGTGGTGGTGGTGGTTGTTGTTTACCGAGGTAGAACCTCGCTCTCTCTCGTAGGGATGTCAATTGAGTAGCAGCAAGCATGGAAGCGATGTCCCGGTTGGAATTTTACAACGAGGGGCCTAACCTCCTGCCCTCGCCTGATCGCGTTTGTTTCAATTATCTCGCTTAATTTTAATTTGTCTTCACCTGGCTCGCCACTTTGTACTTTGTTTTACTTTAAATATTCACACAATTTTTATTTTTTTACCAGGGCAAGCCCGCTTGAGCTGCTATACCGCTCTTGTTTCCAGAAGCGACCTGCCCACAACAACAACACCAGGTGAGGCTTGTCAACAGCGTCGTGGTGTTCAATCTAGACGCGTGGCGGTGTTCACTCTATACAGGTGGAGGGGAAACCGGGGGATCCGGAGGGACACCCACGCGACCACGGGGAGAGAGAGAGAGACACGCAGCCTCGGCTGTGTTTATTGATCCTCAATTAATTACTTGGTGGAGAGAGGAAGCATTAATACTGAGCAGGTGAAGGTGGCCAGGCGTGGGTCTGGACACACCACCACCTGTGAACCATGCCAGTGTGTGACAGTGGTGGAGCCAGTGGGGGTGGGGTGGCACGTGCCCCCCCAACGATCCGATCGAAATCCCTAATTTCCATTGGATTATTGGGGCTACCCGGCTTCGCCCGGGACTTGGATTGTTGTCTTGGATTAATTTCATATTCCCTCATTTCACTGAAAAACCCTGGTAAAAAATTATGCTTGCATGAAAGAAAAAAGCCGAAACAAATCAATTCACCTAAATCGGATGTTTTAACTGAAGGAAATTTAACCTTAACCCACTTCTACGTAAGGTCGATTTTGGCCACTCGGGAGCATAAGCTGTGAAAATGTCATGACGCCAGAGTTGGAGAGTTTTTGCTGCTTCACGCAAATAAATAGATGTAATTTCTGCTTTATATTTAAGATAGCAGTTCTACCCGTTCTTCGCACGGAGGATATGTATTGAAACTCCGAGAAACCAATGGCTTCATCGGCCAGGAGCGAAGCGCCACTTAAAATCTTCTGGCACGCTGTGAACAGCTCTAGAAGTACGGCGCAACTCAGATGTGTTGCGGGTTGACGCCAGACACTTCATGGTCATTTCTCCCCCCCCCCCCCCCCCCAAAATACAAGTCTATTTTTATACTTTTTACATTGTGTACAGTATGGAACCTGCCCACATGCCAAACTTCAAGTGTGTAGCATGTTAGGTAGTATGCTAAACATTTCGAACAGACACACATTCACAAATTTCCCTTTTATATATAGACTAATGGTACGTACCCGGTGTTGCCCGGGTGAAAAAGGCAGACACACACGTGGACTTACACACAGACATCAACCCACACACACAGAAACACATCGACTTAGACGCACAAACACATATGGTTAAACCCAAGATGGATCGTTAGCAGGCCAGCCTAAATGTTTCTAACCGGCGAAGATGTTCCATTAGAGGGGTGCACGTTTCGCAAGTGTAGAGAAGGGATGGAATTACCGTGGCCGAGAAGACCTGGAGCTTCATGCGGAGCGAGAGACCAGGTAGCTTCCACACAGCGTAACGCAGCCGATGAAAAGATAATGGCGCTCGACTGATTTTGCGTGAGACCTCTCCTCGTAAACCGGAGCCGGTCATGAGCACACTGGCCAGGTATGGGAATCTCTCCAATCTCTCCACAACTGCTGCATCACCAATTATGAGTTATGGGGGTGGATTGTCCGATGGTACAAAATACCCAGGCAGGTGCTTAGTTTTGGTGGGGCTGATGGTAAGTCCCCACCTCTTAGTGGCAAGCTCCAGGTTCAGCAGCAGTGCCCGCTGGCAGATCACGGGGCAGACCCAGGTGCCATGGTTCGACTGACAGATGACTGAGATGACTGGCTGATGCACCACCTGTGCCCCCTACTGTGCCAACTTGCTGTGCTTTAGCCACCCGGCGCTCCGCTTGTTGTTGTGATCGTCGCTTATCCGCCCTCCTTTGTTGTTGGAGGGTGACTGCTTCCAACTGCCCAGTAGCGTCCTTCATGAGCCTCCTCCACAGAGGCCGATCTTGACACCACTGGTACCAGTCATCGGCAAGTCCACTCAGCTCCACGTCCTCCTGTACCACGTCACTCCATCTCTTCTCTAGCCCGTGCCACGCCTGTTTAGCCCCCTCGATCCGGCCGAACAAAAGCTGTTTAAGCATGCGGTGGCTGGGCATGCGGGCTACATGACCCAGCCAACGCAGCCTTGCCTGCCGGAGGAGCTCACCGATGGGACTTTGCCCAGATCTTTCAAGGATTTGTGAGCTCACACAATCCAACCTGGTTAAACCCAGGATGGATCGTAGTCAGGCCAGCCTAAACATTTCTAACCGGAGAAGATGTTCCATTAGGGGGTTCCACGTTTCCAAGCATAGAGAAGGGAGGGAATTACTGTGGCCGAGAAGACCTGAAGCTTCGTGCGGAGCGACAGACCAGGTTGCTTGCAGACGGCGTTGCGCAACCGATGAAAAGATATTGCCCCTTGACTGATTTGGAGTGAGACCTCTGCTGTTAAACCGGAGCCAGTCATGAGCACACTGCCCAGATATGGGAAACTCTCCACTCTCTCCACAACTGCCCCATCACCGTTTGGGAGTTGTGGGGGTGGAGTGTCCGATGGTAGAAAATACCCAGGCAGGTGCTTAGTTTTGGTGGGGCTGATGGTAAGGCCCCACCTCTTAGTGGCACGCTCCAGTTTAAGCAGAAGTGTCTCCAACGCCTCTGAATGAGCAGCAATTACCAAATCATTGGCATACATAATGTGGTTGACCAATAGGGAGCCATCCCTTGACCGTACCTGGGCATCGATCAGCCTCCCATTGTACCAAATGGAAATTCCCCCGGTACAGCTACTGACTGCTTCACGAACTACGTGGTCAAAATAGATGTTAAATAATGTGGGAGCCAGAGGACATCCCTGTCGCACCCCAAGGTGTACAGGAAATGGCTCTGACTCCCGGCCACGTAGTTTTACCCGGGCCCGCTCACCATCATGAATGTCCTTAATGATCGTGAGCAGAGGGTCAGGGACTCCGAAAGCACGAAGAACAACCCAGAGCCCAGGCCTACTGATGGTATCATAGGCCTTGACCAGGTCAATAAAGCAGAGATGTAGGTCTTGTTGGAATTCCCTACACCTCTGCTGTAGCAGGCAGACAGAAAATATGGCATCCGTGCAAGACCGCCCTTTCCTGAAACCGCATTGGGGCTCCGCAAGCCTCTCCTCAGCGTGTATAGCAAGGTGCTGTTGAATAATCCTTGCCAGGACCTTTCCCGGCACACTGAGGAGTGAGATGCCCCTGTAGTTGTTAGTCTGTGCAGTCCTCCTTCTTAAAGAGGGGGACCACCAGGGCATCCTTCCAATCCTGCGGAACCCATCCCACGGTCCAGCCTGTTGTTATGATGTCATGTAGGGCAGTCTGTGCACAAACGCCACCCTCAGCATTTCGCTTGGGAGATCATCTCTGCCCGGTGCCTTTCCTGGTCTCAGACTCTGGATCGCCTTCAGTACTTCCTCAACAGATGACACCTCAGCCAGCCACTCACAGGGGGTGATTTCTTCTAATATTTGAGGCACCATAGCATCAGCAGGGCAATCCCCACTTTGTGCCACGATGTTTTCCTGGCTGAGGGATTTTCCCTCCCCCAGGACCTCACAGAAATGCTCAGCAAATCTGCAAACCTGTTCCTGGGGGTCGGAGATTGGATCGCCGTGTTCCCCCCTAATGATGGTAATGGCTGTGGTGCTGCAGGTTACTTTTTTTATGTAGTTAAATAGGGATTTGTTATCGCGGGCCACTGAGGCAGACTCCATCTCCTCAGCAACCCGCGACCACCACCCATCCTTGCAGTGCCTCATGGCTCTCCGAACCTCCGAGCGAAGGCTGCGGTAAGCCTCCTCATTCTCTGACGTGGGATGCTGTAGCTGATGGACTGACATGCACACTTGGACTGACACACACACAAACACTTCGACTTACACACACATCGGGCGTTGTCTGTTCGAAAAATACAGACACACACGTAGACTTAAACACGTGTGTGTCTTTGAGAAGCACACACATATGGGCTCAAACACATACACATCAACGTGTACAGCAATCCCCGATGATGGCACAGCTATCAGTATCGCAGTACTACGTATGAGTAAATAGTGTGACGTGAGCAATCGAAACAATAGAAATGCATTGAAGAAATAAGCAAAAATAAGTGTAAATTAACGCAGGTAACAGATTGTAGACTGGCATACACTCATAATGCCCAAAAGGAAAATTAGCAGTGTAGATAATAGTGCCAGTGCACTGACGTTAATTAATAAGCAGGCAGCAGGCAACAGCACAGACTGGCAGTAGACGGTCGCAGCGTCATGAAAGCACAGCAAAAGGGAATATTTAGCAACCTAATAATTAAAAATTTGTTTTGTGCACACAAACATTATTATTGTAATATCTGCCAACGTATTTGTTTAATAATAGTAAACAATACTACAATAATGCTATCTAAGCGCTGTAATAATATTAATATCTATTCTAGATTTAAAGCTTTCGTGACTGCAAGGATCCATACTCTTTGGTTCTATTCGGTAAAGTCATGTAACAAACAACACATACCACATACCAGTAGATGATATCATCTCTCAGGTCGATGTAGCCCTCAAAGGCGTAGGACACATCCAAGCAGACGTTGCGAGAGCTGAAATAGCCACTATTCTTAAGAATGCTAAGAAACCCATTAGTAACATCAGCAAAAATGAACGCTATGAACTCGCGAATTTAAAAAACAGAAGAAATATAGTCATCCTCTCAGCCGATAAAGGCAACGCTATTGTAATTATGGATAAAGATTCATACAACAACAAATCCAGAATCTGCTCAACGATGGAAGTTACTCAAAAATAAAAAATGACCCTACTAATAGCCTCGCGATAAAAACCAACAAGACCATCACAAGTTCGACCTCCCTAATCGACCCAACTAAACGTCCCTCCCTAAAACCTTCTGCTGCAAGACCCCCTAGATTCTATCGTCTTCCCAAGATTCATAAAGAAGGCACCCCACTACGACCCATCGTATCCACGATCAACTCCCCTACCTATAGACTAGCCCGTTTTCTGTCAGATACCTTGCTTCCTTTCACTGGCAAGACCGCCTCAACAGTACTTAACTCAGCCCAATTGGTCTCTATGGTCAAAGACGTATTGTCCCCTGACGATATCCTTGTCAGCTTCGATGTGGTCTCTTTGTTCACCAAGGTCCCAGTACCTGATACCATTGAAATAATTGAAAATTTGGTCCAACATGGACTAGACCCCGATACACCTGCACTGGTTAGGCACTGCCTCAACAATACCTACTTTACTTGGAATGGCTCCTTCTACAAACAAAATGAGGGTACCCCCATGGGATCCCCCTTGTCACCAGTGATAGCCAATATTTTCATGGAGAAATTTGAATCAGACGCCATCCAGACTTCCACCCTCAGACCTTCCCTGTGAAAGAGATATGTAGACGACACTCGTCATTTGGCCACATGGCCTCCCGGCTTTGAACCTTTTCCTAGACCACATTAATTCTAGACACCCCACCATCAAATTCACCATGGAAGTGGAGAAAGATGGCAAGCTGCCATTCTTGGATGTTCTGTTTGAGAGGAGACCTGATGGCTCATTGGGATATTCTGTCTACAGGAAACCCACCCACACAGATTCCTACTTGAAACCTGATTCCCACCACCACCCGATGCAAAATAATTCTCTCATCAAAACGTTGACCCACAGGGCTCATTGCATTTCGGACCAACACCACCTGACCAGTGAATTAAAACATGTACATCTGGCCCTAAAAAGGAATGGATACTCTGACCGTACCATCCGCCAAGCTGTCTCTCCCTCCATACAGAAACAACCACTTGATACTCCGATCAAAACCATCACACTACCATATATAGCAGGCGTTACTAAAAAGATCTCCAAAATCCTAAACAAACACAAGATCCTGGTCCGGTTCAATACAGTACACAAAATCCGTGACCTGATCCCTTCCGTGAAGGATGTCATTCCTGACTCACAGTACCCCGGAGTTTACAAATTGATCTGCACCTGTGGTGACTGCTATATCGGGGAGATGAAACGACATGTCTCTGACCGAATCCGCGAGCACAAATCAGATTTGAAACACGGCAGAACGAATTCTTCTGCCGTAGCTGATCACTGTTACAACACTGGGTGATCACGATATAATTTTCTCCGATACCAAGGTTCTTTGCAAACCCACGGGTTTTTATCAGAGATTTGTTCACGAGGCAATTCAGATTTACAAACACAGACACAATTTCAACCGAGAGGATGGTTTCAAATTAAGCAACCATTGGAAAGATGTTCTGAATCAAACCAAACATTAAACTAATTTTCAATGGTACAGTATATTTTTTAAGTAGTGGTATCCCAAACCTTCGCAACTGCTTAAATTCCCCCTTTTCACACCATCAATATGTGGGCTCCCCCCCTCTCCCCCTCGCCTGTCTGCACATGCTCCCCCCCAGTACATCGTCCTTCATTCTAAGTCCGCCTATGAAATGCTAATTTTTATGCTAATTCCTTTGTCAGGGCGCTCTGCTTCCTCTCACACAGCTTAGATGTCGCGGTCTGAGCTTCACTGTGTGCACTCCAGTGCTGTCCTCTGGACAGTCTGATCCCTTCACTCACTCCACTCATTCCACTCACTCACTCCACCTATTCACTCCACTCACTCACGCCACTCACTCCTCTCACTCACTCCACTCACTCACTCAACTCACTCACTCCACTCACTCACTCCACTCACTCACTCCACTCACTCCACTCACTCACTCCACTCACTCACTCCACTCACTCACTCCACTCACTCCACTCACTCACTCTACTCCCCCCCCCCCCCCCCCCGCTGCTGGTCCGTCATGGTCCCCACCAGCTCCTGGTCCATCAATTAAGCAACCATTGGAAAGATGTTCTGAATCACACCAAACATTAAGCTAATTTTCAATGTTACAGTATATTTTTTAAGCAGTGGTATCCCAAACTTTCGCAGCTGCTTAAATTCCCTTTTCACACCATCAATATGTGGGCTCCCCCCTCTCCCCCTCGCCTGTCTGCACATGCTCCCCAGTACATCGTCCTTCATTCTAAGTCCGCCAATGAAATGCTAACTTTTATGCTAATTCCTTTGTCAGGGCGCTCGGCTTCTTCTCACACAGCTTAGAGGTCGCGGTCTGACCTTGACTGTGTGCACTCCAGCGCTGTCCTCTGGACAGTCTGATCCCTTCACTCACTCCACTCATTCCACTCACTCACTCCACTCACTCACTCCACTCACTCCACTCACTCACTCCACTCACTCCACTCACTCACTCCACTCACTCACTCCACTCACTCCACTCACTCACTCCACTCACTCACTCCACTCACTCCACTCACTCACTCCACTCACTCACTCTACTCCCCCCCCCCCCCCCTGCTGCTGGTCCGTTATGGTCCCCACCCGCTCCTGGTCCATCATGGCCCATACACCTCCTATATATATCGTGCTCATTTCTATACTAATTCATTTGTCAAGCGCTTTGCTTTCTCCCACACAGCTTAAAGGATGCGACCTGGGCTTGGCTGTTTTCACTCCAACGCTGTCCTCATGACAGCACGATCCCTTCACCTGATGAAGGCCACTTGTGTTGTGGCCGAAACGTCGTGAATTTTTTATTTTTATTTTTTTGTTGTTTGTTACGTGACTTTACCAAATAGAACCAAAGAGTATGAATATTAATATCTAGCAGTAATTGATTTAAAGCTTTTGTGACTGCAGGGATTCATATTCTTGGTTCTTTCGGTAAAGTCACATAGAAGGGAAACAAAATATTATTTTTAAATATGATTTTGTTTCCCTTCTACGTGACTTTACCGAAAGAACCAAGAATAAAATATTAATTTAAAATATTTTATTGTTTCCCTTCAACTTGACTTTACCGAAAGAACCAAGAATATGTAATTTCTGCTTTATATTTAAGATAGCAGTTGTACCCGTTATTCGCACGGATATGTATTGACACTCCGAGAAGCCAATTGCTTCATCGGCCAGGAGCAAAGCGCAATACCTAAAATCTCCCGGCACGCCGTTAACAGCTCTAGAACTACGGCGCGCGAAGAGCCATACGTTAGGGGTAAGCATTGCAGAGCGCTTAACTCAGGTGTGTTGTGGGTTGACGCCACTCACTTCATGGTCATTTTCTCACCCCCCCCCCCCCCCCCCAATACAAAAGTCTATTGTTATACTTTTATCATTGTGTACAGTATTGAACCTTCCCACATGCCAAATTTCAAGTGTGTAGCATGTTGGGAAGTATGCTAAGCATTTCGAACAGAGACACGTATCCACAAATTTCCCTTTTATATGCATAAATTGGAATTTTCCAGAACCCCCCACTGCCACCGTGTGGCATATTATTACGTGCCAGGGACTCTATGAGATAATAGGACAACAGTCCGAGTCCATAATTGGCAATAAGTAACGGAAAAGCAGTTACAAGCGCCTCGCAGAATTGTGCGCAGTTGTGTATACAGTACACGACTTCCCTGAAGGCAAACACCTTCAACGAGCGCAATGCCGATCACACGCGTCAAATACAAAGCAAGGGACAAGTCCTTACTCACTAACAACTCCTTACTAACTCCTTACTAACAACTCATATAATTTTTAATTGCTGGAGGTGTTGCCCCCCCTACCTGAAAATCCTGGCTCTGCCTCTGAGTGTGTGACAGTGTCAATTTTTTATTTGCAGTAAAGTCTATTAACTCTATTGAGCACGGAGGTTATATTTAAACAGTAGTTTTTTGTTTTCCTCTGGAACTCTTTGTAAGAATGGAGTCAGGAAGTTATCACAGCACACGTGCAGCTGAAGTCAGATCTGTTCATCCCAGCATTCAAGGAAATCTGTGCCTGGCTTCACACCTCTAAGTTGTTATTGAACATTAATTTATGCATTTGTGCATAACATAAATAGTATTATTTTCAACACCCTTTGCTATGTCTGCTGAATTTAGCTTTCATAGATATTCCTTTTGAAGCCAGACAGCCGAAATTGTGTGCTTGGAGTTTTGGGTTAACATTCATTTTGAAGATGCTAGGGCTTCCAGGCACGTTTGTGACAATTTGACATCTCATTGTGTGCTATAACAGCCCGTGTGATGAATTTGGGACACTTTTTCACTACGTCATGAATATATGAATACGTATAGACGTGTAAGTCACGTGTGACTGTCTATATATGCATTCCTCTGTGCATCGATACTGACGTGTAGATGGTGTGGATATTCTTTGTTTCTGTCTGCAGCTGTCACTTCCTCTGCAGAATTGGTCTGATGGAGAAAAGGCACTCGGCGCAGCTCGGTACGACATGGCAACAATGGGACCAGCGTGCAAACAACACGGATCATCCTGTAAATTTCACACGGCACCAGAGAACTCACACAGGAGAGAAACCCATCAAGTGCACTGTGTGTGACAAGGCATTTGCATGGCCATCAGCTCTAAAGACCCACCAGAGAACTCACACAGGAGAGAAACCCTTCAAGTGCACTGTGTGTGACAAGGCATTTGCATGGCCATCAGCTCTAAAGACCCACCAGAGAACTCACACAGGAGAGAAACCCTTCAAGTGCACTGTGTGTGACAATGCATTTGCATGGCCATCAGCTCTTCAGGCCCACCAGATAACTCACACAGGAGAGAAACCCTTCAAGTGCACTGTGTGGGAAGGCATTTTCACAGTCATCTGCTCTTGAAAAACACCAGAGAACACACACGGGAGAGAAACCCTTCAAGTGCAGTGTGTGTGGGAAGGCGTTTGCACGTTCATCTGCTCTTGTAGAACACCAGAGAACACACACGGGAGAGAAACCCTTCAAGTGCAGTGTGTGTGGGAGGGCGTTTGCACAGTCATCTGCTCTTGTAGAACACCAGAGAAGACACACGGGAGAGAAACCCTTCAAGTGCAGTGTGTGTGGGAAGGCGTTTGCACGTTCATCTGATCTTGGAGCACACCAGAGAACACACACGGGAGAGAAACCCTTCAAGTGCAGTGTGTGTGGGAAGGCGTTTGCACATTCATCTCTTCTTGTAGCACACCAGAGAGCACACTCGGGAGAGAAACCCTTCAGGTGCACTCCGTGCGGGAAGGCGTTTTCACTTTCACCAAATCTTCAAAGACACCAGAGAACACACAAGCATCGGAAGATCCACAAGGAGTGGAGTCTGAAATCAGCTTGTGAAAGTCAAAGTGCCGCAATGAGCCCATCCCTCCTGAAACAAGAACCGGAAGAAAATCCCAGCTTGGACACTTTTAAAGGTATCGAGGTGAAATATGAAGAGGTGAAGGTGAAATGTGAAGATGAAGATTCAACTCCAAAATTGGACCTTCACATCGATGGAGGCAATGTGAAGCAGGAGGAGAATTCTCACTGTGAGGCAGAGCAAGGCAACTCCCAGCAGTTGGTGGAAGTGGAGGTGTGGGTGGACTTCCTCCGAGACAATACAAAGTCAAATGGAGACCCGGTAGATGTGTAAACTTGGGACGATGTCGCGCCAATAGATGCACTTTTGTCACAGGCCTTGAATGACAAGAATGTGAAGTTGAACTCAATTCCTAGGTGCAACCTGCAGGTAAGAGCGGCCAGTCTTTGTGGACCTGTTGGTTGCGTGGATCTCTAACCAGGAGCGAGAACAAATAAGCTCCCAAGCATTTACTGTCATAACTGCATTTATATGGTGCTTGCTTAATCGCCTCAGCAATTCGGAGTTTTGTATCGTATCTCGTCGCAAACACTCGAAGAGCACCCCCAAGTAGCAGCTGCCCCTGTGTAGCAAAAAGGTGGTGGCCCTGCACCGGCCTGCATGTGGACAAGAGCCTGTCAGCAGGGGGTGATGGTTGATGTGGCATCTCAGTTGTGGAGTTTGTGGGTAATGTTTAGAATTTGCTACATTTTGACCGAGACGGCAGCATGCAATGGCCTACTTATTTAAAATGGCATAGTATGTTGTGCATACACTGTTAAGCAGACGGTGCATATTTTTTAAAAAATATTCTTGTTAATACGATATAATTAAATTTTGTTAAAATGACTCCATAATTTAGAATGAATACTTGTCTGATTGTGTGTGTACATGTAACATTTTGTCAAACATTGAATAAGTGATGTTAGGACAAAGTGTGTGTTTTGGAAGTAACCTGTACAGATAACTCGGGTGAGACCCGTTGCGCTTGTGATACAGGTCAAAGGGTATTTTTGTGTTTTCAGCAAGCGTCTGCCTCTGGAGCAACTCATTGTCTTTGAAATGGGGAGCACACTCGGATCATTCATCAGTTACAAGGCATACCACTCAAAAGTTACACGTATAGGAGGTACATTCTCTACAACACGCATTATAATCTTGTATTACGTGTTGACGTAGATTTTGTCTAACTAGGACTAGAAATGCTCCTTGCTGATTAACGTCTGGATGTCTGTAACCATGGGTTAAAGCAAGCCTGGCTGCTCTTGACACACTGTACACCCATAAGGGTCCACAGGTGGCTTGCACTGAATCAATGATGCACTTCCAGAAGGCTGTGTTATAGTTTGTGTAAAACATTCCTTTGTTTTCTGGAGAGATCGATAAATGAAAGATGTCATGTCTGCTGATCTGCTTCATAGCAAGGAGGTAATTGTAAGAGCACGTAAAATGCATTCTTAGTACAGATTTCTATTCGGTTACAAGGCAGAGCACATCTAGTAGATACATTCTCCACAACAACACTAATTATAATTTAGCATGACATCTTATATTTGGCTAACTAGGACAGGAAATGGTCCTTGCTGATTAACGTCTGGATGTTCACAACCATGGGTTGAAGCAAGCCGGACCGCCTGCGGCACCCCTCACAACCATTTACGGCCTTTGGCCAGGAAAGTCACGAAAACAATTGCACAAGAACGACGCATTCACGCAACCTCCTGATGCTCCGTTTTTAAGTTTTCAAATGAAACAACCTTGAATTGTATTATGCTTTGAATTAGATCATTGTATTTCTTCATTAAAAGTTTATCATTTTACATCTAGAAGACTTAATTGAAAACGACATTTCGTGTGCATTTTCTCTCGTCGTTAAGTAGATGGCCTTGCCGGGGATTCGATTCGATGCGGACTTTCACCTGGTTGGGATCGCGGGATCAAGATAAGGCGACACAGCTGAGCTGGCTGTGCGAGAAGACCGCCGTCTGCAGATCGATTCCAACGTGATCGAACGTCTGTCCGTGCGCCTCCGTCGTTCATGCAGGGGGCGTGTAGGTGTACATCGCCCCCTGTATGAAAATGACGAAAAGTGCAGCGTTCGTTACAGATAGATGAAGTTGTACGCTTATTTAAAAGTATAGCTAGTGGGTTTTCAAAGTGGGGTTTCAAAGTACCTTCGTCTTACAGAAATCAAATTCGCGCGTACCCACCCCATTAAAACAATGCTTAACTGAGCAGGGCGAGCCATGGGGGGGGGGGGGGGGCACCTTATCTATGTCACGTGCCATAGCTCACGTGACTTCTGCCGCGACAATGTCTGGAATTTTTTTGCCTGAGGACGACCGCTCGTGTTGCGATCGAAACGTAATTTTTTTATTTTTTTCTTGTCTGCTGATCTTGTTGATATCTGTGTACAACGATACCTCACATTGCTTACACATACACACCTCAGTGAAATAAATAGAAACTAGAACGACTTCCGGGGATGGGCAAAGATCGAGGAATCTCTTTCAATGGGGCGAGTTAAGTGTGTTCGATTCAACATCTCTCTATCCGTCTGTGTATCTGTTCGCCTCTGTGTGTCTCTCTCTGCCTGTGTCTGTCTTTGTCGTATATATCTGTCTCTGTTCCTCTTGTCTGTGTCTGTCCGCCTGTCTTGTCTGTGTGTGTCTATCAGCGTCTGTCCAACCGTAGTCAACGACTGTCAGTAGCAGCAGGCGCCTGGACAGAATGTTGGGGCAAGTGCTGTTAGTGAGCACCTAACACAGACAAAGATCCCCCGTATAGCATGGACAGACTGTAGGGGCAAGTGCTGTTAGTGGGCACCTAGGACAAAGATCCCCCATATAGCCTGGACAGAATGTTGGGGCAAGTGCTGTTAGCGAGCATCTATTAAGGGTGGGACGGCACACGAGGGGGTAGGTGGCCAGGACCACGCCTGGCGGCCTTTGTCTCCCTATTGGCGATGTTTACACACCGCACCGGGTACTCGTTTGAGGCTGAGTCGACGTAGGAGAGGTCGTTTCATAAAATCGTCACCGGTGTTGGCCACGAGCGGGAATTGAACTCGGCTGGTGGGGTGCGGAGCGCAGCGCTCACCACGACACTGCCGCTCCCCTTCTGTCAACAAACTTGCACTCTGACCCCGCTCTCTGACGTCATCACTCAGCATGACGTCATCGGCGTCAAACCTTAGGGGGGGTGTGCCTCGCTAGTGACGTTTTGTCACCAAGGTATTCACCCGACCACCGGTCTCTTGAGCGTGACGTCACCTCCGCCCGGTGACTGGCGGCACATTAACATAATGCATTCGTAAACTCGCGAGTTTATTCCGACGGGTTCGGCACCCACGCCACATCCCTCGACATGGGATTTTTGCACAGCGTTGGTGTACGGTGCCTTTTTTCTGGAAAACTTTGCAGTTTTTCCTGGATCTTTCTGTTTGTGCATAGTCACTATAAGATGTTTTCTTGTTCATGTTTTTTGTTTGTTGCGGTTGCACCCGATTCAAGAGCCGAATGGCTCACAGTGCTATACCAAATAAATAAAATTGAAAAAACTGACATATGGGCCGGGCTCATTAACATTATTGCTTTACGTACGGAGCCGCTCATTGTGGGAGGGGGAGTGTTATCGTACCTCACAAGTGACGTCATGTCAGCTGCTGCCGCGTGACGTCGCGAGGTAACAGGAAGCTGCTGCTCCGCCCGTGCACTGAAATCCGAGGTGAGAAATTCTTATCGCGGTTGTGGTGATTGTGGTTGTGGTGGTTGTTGTTTACCGAGGTGGAGCCTCGCTCTTTCTCTCGCTCGTAGGGATGTCAATTGAGTAGCAGCGAGCATGGAAGCGATGTCTCGGTTGGAACTTTACAACGCGGGGCCTTGCCTCCTGCCCTCGCCTGATCGCGTTTGCTTCAATTGATCGCGTTTGCTTCAATTATCTCGCCACTTTGTAACTTTGTTTTACTTTAAATATTCACACAATTTTTTATTTTTTTTTACCAGGCCAAGCCCGCTTGAGCTGCTTTACCGCTCTTGTTTTCAGAAGCGACCTGCCCACAACAACAACACCAGGTGAGGCTTGTCAACAGCGTGGCGGTGTTCACTCTCTACATGTGGAGGGGAAACTGAGGGATCCGGAGGGAAATCCACGCGACCACGAGGGGAGAGAGATACGCAGCCTTGGCTGTGTTGATTGATCCTCAATTACTTGGTGGATTGAGGAAGCATTAATACTGGTAGGAACCTCCTGGTTATACCTGCCCACAGGGGATTATTGTGGCCGTCCGTCGTGCATCCAAAAATGGGAGGGGTGGGGCTGGGTTGATAGGGGAGGGTGGGGAGGGTGGTGCTGGGTGGTGAGGGTGGTGCTGGTTTAGGAGGTGCTGGGTGGGGAGGGGCTGGGTGGGGGGTGGGGAGGGTGGGGAGGGGTGGGGCTGGGTGGGGAGTGGCTGATCACCCCGTGGTGCCCTTATAAAACTCAACGTTTAACCTACTCACGCCGGCTTGTGCCCGCCCTCACAGTCGGGCAAATTTGCGGAATACACCACGCCGCCGTTAACTCTGGCCATTGACCAAGCAACCCAACGTTCCTATCATCTCCCTTCGCAGGAATGTGTTACTGAGCAGGTGACGGTGGCCAGGCGTGGGTCTGGACACACCACCACCTGTGCACCATGCCAGTGCGTGACAGTGGCGGAGCCAGTGGGGGTGGGGTGGCTTGTGCCTCCCCAACGACCCGATCGAAATCCCTAATTTCAATAGGATCATTGGGATTTATTAGTAACTAGCTTCACTATCCGGCTTCGCCCGGGATTTGGATTGTTGTCTTGGATTAATTTCATATTCCCTTATTTCACTGAAAAACACTGAAAAAATTTGATGCTTGCAAGAATGAAAAAAGCCGAAACAAATGAATTTAACTAAATCGGATGTTTTCACTGAAGGAAATTCAACCTTAACCCCGTAAGGTCGATTTTGGCCACTCGGGAAGGGAATGACGTTGCAAGCTGAAAATAGTCGCGTTCACTTAGAAATTCCAGACAGCATAAGCTGTGGAATTTTCATGACCCCAGGGCTCAGAGTTGGAGAGTTTTTGCTGCTTCACACAAACAAACATGTCATTTCTGATTTAAAGCTTTCGTGACTGCAGGGATTCATATTCTTGGTTCTTTCGGTAAAGTCACGTAGAAGGGAAACAATAAAATATTATTTTAAAATATTATTTTATTGTTTCCCTTCTACGTGACTTTACCGAAAGAACCAAGGATATGTCATTTCTGCTTTGTATTTAAGATAGAAGTTGCACCCGTTATTCGCACAGATATCTATTGAAACTCCGAGAAGCCAATGGCTTCATCAGCCAGGAGCGAAGCGCCACCTAAAATCTCTCGGCACGCCGTTAACAGCTCTAGAAGTACGGCGCGCGAAGAGCCATACGATATTTGTAAGCATTGCAGAGCGCTTAACTAAGGTGTGTTGTGGGTTGACGCCACTCAGTTCATGGTCATTTCCCCCCCCCAAATACAAAAGTATTTTTATACGTTTTGCATTGTGTAGAGTATGGAACCTACCCACATGCCAAATTTCAAGTGTGTAGCATGTTGGGAAGTATGCTAAACATTTCGAACAGACACACGTATCCACAAATTTCCCTTTTATATACGTAAATTGGAATTTTGCGAACCCCCCACTGCCACCGTGTGGCATATTATTACGTGCCAGGGACTCTATGAGATAATAGGACAACAGTCCAAGTCCATAATTGGCAATAAGTAACGGCAAAGCAGTTACAAGCGACTCGCAGAATTGTGCCCAGTTGCGGATACAGTACACGACTTCCCTGAAGGCAAACACCTTCAGCGAGTGCAATGCCGATCACACGCGTCGAATACAAAGCAAGGGACAAGCCCTTACTAACAACTCCTTACTAACAACTGCTATCATTTTTCATTGCTGGAGGGGTTGCCCCACCTGAAAATCCTGGCTCTGCCTCTGAGTGTGTAACAGTGTCAAGTTTAAATTTCGATTGAAAGCTTTCGTGACTGCAAGGATTCATCTTCTTTGGTTCTTTCGGTAAAGTCACGTAGAATGAGAATAAAATAATAAATTGATCAAATAAAATAACTTGAAGTGTCAACGTGAAGTGTCAAGTTTGTATTTGTAGTCAAGTCTATTAACTCTATCTTGATTTGAAGCTTTCATGACTGCAGGAATCCATACTCTTTGGTTCTTTCGGTAAAGTCACGTAGGTAGAAAATAAAATAAAAAACGTTTTGGGCGCAACACAAGCGCCCATCCCACCTGATAATGGACGCTTGTGTTGCGCCTGAAACGTTGTGATTTATTTTATTTTATACCTTCGTGACTTTACAGAAAGAACCAAAGAGTATCTATTAACTCTATTTAGCACGGAGGTGAAATCTAAAGAGTAGTTTATATTTTTTTTCCTCTGGAACTCTTTAAGAATGGAGTCAGGAAGTTATCACAGCACACGTGCAGCTGAAGTCAGATCTGTTCATCCCAGCATTCAAGGAAATCTGAGCCTGGCTTCACACCTCTAAGTTGCGATTGAACATTAATTTATGCATTTCTGCATAACACAAATAGTATTATTTTCAACGCCCTTTGCTATGTCAGCTGAATTTAGCTTTTATAAATATTCCTTTTTTAGCCAGACAGCCGAAATTGTGTGCTCGGAGTTCTGGGTTAACATTCATTTTCAAGATACTAGGGCTTCCAGGCATATTTGTGACAATTTGCCCTTTCATTGTGTGCAATCACAGCCCACGTGATGAATTTGGGACACTTTTTCACTACATCATGAATATATTAATAAGTATAGACGTGTAAGTCACGTGTGACTGTGTATATGCATTACCCTGTGCCTCGATACTGACGTGTAGATGGTGTGGATATATTTTTTTTGTCTGCAGCTGTCGCTTCCTCTGCAGAATTGGTCTGATGGAGCAAAGGCACTCGGTGCAGCTCGGTGCAAAAAGTCAACAATGGGACCAGCGTGCAAACAGCATGGATCATACTGGAAATTTGACACAGCACCAGAGAACTCACACAGGGGAGAAACCTTTCAAGTGCACTGTGTGTGACAAGGCATTTGCATTGCCATCAGCTCTTCAGGCCCACCAGAGAAGACACACAGGAGAGAAACCTTTCAAGTGCAATGTGTGTGACAAGGCATTTTCATGGCCATCAGCGCTTCAGGCTCACCAGAGAACACACACAGGAGAGAAACCTTTCAAGTGCACTGTGTGTGACAAGGCATTTGCATTGCCATCAGCTCTTCAGGCCCATCAGAGAACACACACGGGAGAGAAACCTTTCAAGTGCACTGTGTGTGACAAGGCATTTGCATGGCCATCAGTCCTTCAGGCCCACCAGAGAACACACATGGGAGAGAAACCTTTCAAGTGCAGTGTGTGTGGGAAGGCATTTTCAAAGTCAACTGTTCTTAAAAAGCACCAGAGAACACACACAGGAGAGAAACCCTTCAAGTGCACTCTGTGCGATAAGGCTTTTTCAGATTCATACAATCTTGTAATTCACCAGAGAACTCACACGGGAGAGAAACCTTTCAAGTGCAGTGTGTGTGGGAAGCCGTTTGCACATTCATCTACACTTGTAATACACCAGAGAACACACACAGGAGAGAAACCCTTCAAGTGCAGTGTGTGTGGCAAGGCGTTTGCACATTCATCGCATCTTGTAGCACACCAGAGAACACACACGGGAGAGAAACCCTTCATGTGCACTGTGTGTGGGAAGGGGGTTGCACATTCATCTTCTCTTATAGCACACCAGAGAACACACACGGGAGAGAAACCCTTCATGTGCAGTGTGTGTGGGAAGGCATTTGCACATGCATCTCCTTTTGCAGCACACCAGAGAACACACACGGGAGAGAAACCCTTCAAGTGCAGTGTGTGTGGGAAGGCGTATGCACAGTCGTCTGCTCTTGTAGCACACCAGAGAACACACACGGGAGAAAAACCCTTCAGGTGCACTCCATGTGGGAAGATTTTTACACTTTCATCAAATCTTAATGCCCACCATAGAACACACAAGCATCAGAAGATCCACAAGGAGTGGATTCTGAAATCAGCTTGTGAAAGTCAAAGTGGCGCAATGAGCCCATCCCTCATTAAACAAGAACAGGAAGAAAATCCCAGCTTGGACGCTTTTAAAGGTATCGAGGTGAAATATGAAGAGGTGAAGGTGAAATGTGAAGAAGTGATGGTGAAGAGCGAAGAAGTGAAGGTAAAATGTGAAAATGAAGATTCAGCTCCAAAATGGGACCTTCACATCGATGGAGGCAATGTGAAGCAGGAGGAGAATTCTGACTGCGAGGCAGAGCAAGGCAACTCCCAGCAGTTTGTGGAAGTGGAGGTGTGGGTGGACTTCCTCCGAGACAATACAAAGTCAAATGGAGACCCGGTAGATGTGTAAACCAGAGACGATGTCGCTCCAATAGATGCATCTTTGTCACAGGCCTTGAATGACAAGAATGTGAAGTTGAACACTCAATTCCTAGGTTCAACCTGCAGGGTAAGAGCGGCCAGTCTTTGTGGACCTGTGGGTTGGGTAGATCTCTCACCAGGAGCGAGAGCCAATAAGCTCCCAAGCATTCACTATGTTCTAATAATTTGCGTTTTCATGGTCCTTGCTTAATCGCCTCGGCAATTCGGAGTTTTGTATCGTATCTAGTCTCAAACACTCGAAGAGCATCCCCAAGTAGCAGCTGCCCCTGTGTGGCACAAGGTGGTGGCCCTGCGCCGGCCTGCATGTGGACAATAGCCTGTCAGCAGGGGGCAATGATTGATGTGTCATCTCAGTTATGTCATTTGTAGGTAATGTTTAGAACTTGCTAAATTTTGACTGAGACGCCAGCATGCAATGGCCTACTCGTTTTGAATGACGCAATAATATATTGTACGTACACTGTTAAGCAGAAAGTGCATACTTTTTTTTTAATTGCTTGTTAAATTAGGAGTGGATTCCTGCAGTCACGAAAGCTTCAAATCAAGATTGAACTGCCTCTACGGGGAGGGTTTCCACACATCTGTTAGAGCTTTTAACAGACTGTGAAACAAGAAGGCTCACATGATCGAGTCTCTGACCTTTCTGAAGAGATGCCACGGCCACAAGGTAATACCGATCACTTTTACTCACACTTGACATTAACAGATGAAATGTCCACATCTGATTGGAACCTTGTAGACAACCTGATTGCCTGATAACGGACGCTTGTGTTGTGTTCGAAACGTCGTGATATATTTTATTTCTACCTACGTGACTTTACCAAAAGAACCAAAGAGTATAGCTTCTTACTCTTGGGTTCTATTCGGTAAAGTCATGTAGTTAAAAAAATAAAACAAAAATCACGACGTTTTGGCCAGAACACAAGCGGCCTTCATCAGGTGAAGTGACCAGACTGTCTTGAGGACAGCGCTGGAGTGAACACAGCTAAGCTCAGACCGCGACCTTTACGCTGTGTGAGAGGAATCAAGGTGCCTTGACAAAGGAATTAGTATAAAAATTTGCATTTAATTGGTGGACTTAGCCTGATTTAAAGCTTTCGTGACTGCAGTAATTAATATTCTTAGCTCTTTCGGTAAAGTCACGTTGAAGGGAAACAATAATAGGACTTAGCATGATGAACGGTGTAGAGGGGGTGAACATGTGCAGGTCGGCGAGGGGGGGAGGTGTGAAAAGGGAAGAAAAAGGGATACTGCGAAAGTTTGGGGTACAACTACTTGAAAAAATATGCTGTACCATTGAAAATTAGTTTAATGTTTGGTTCGATTTAGAACATCTTTCCAATGGTTGCTTAATTTGAAACCATCTTCTCGGTTGAAATTGTGTCTGTGTTTGTAAATCTGAATTGCCTCGTGAATAGATCTCTGATAAAAAAAAAACCCATGGGTTTGCAAAGAACCTTGGTTCTGTACCATTGAAACGAATTTTCAATGGTACAGTATATTTTTTCAAGTAGTGGTACCCCAAACTTTCGCAGCTTCCCTTTTCTTCCCTTTTTACACCTCCCCCCCTCACCCACCTGCACATGTTCACCCCCTCTACACCGTTCATTATGCTAACCACGCCAATTAAATGCTAATTTTTATGCTAATTCCTTTGTCAAGGCACCTTGATTCCTCTAACACAGCTTAAAAGTCGCGGTCTGAGCTTAGCTGTGTTCACTCCAGCGCTGTCCTCGAGACAGTCTGGTCCCTTCACCTGATGAAGGCCGCTTGTGTTGTGGCCGAAACGTCGTGATTTTTATTTTATTTTTTTACCTACGTGACTTGACCGAATAGAACCAAAGAGTATGGATCCTTGCAGTCACGAAAGCTTAAAATCTAGAATAGTATAGCTTCTTGTTAATACGATGTAACCTGATGCAGTATATTTCAGTGCAGTAATTAAATTTTGTTCATATGCCTGTCAATAGTTTAGAATTAATACTTGTCTGATTGTGTGCGTACATGTAACATTTTGTCTATAAGGGTCAAACATTGAATAAGTGATGTTTGGACAAAGTGTGTGTTTTGGAAGTCATCTGTACAGATAACTCAGGTGAGACCTGTTGTATTTTTTGTGTTTTCAGCAAGCGTCTGCCTCTGGAGCAACTCATTGTCTTTGAAATAGGGAGCACACTCGGATAATTAATTCAGTTACAAGACATACCACTTAAAAGTTACGTATAGGAGATACATTCTTTCCAACACGAATTATAATTTTGTATTATGTGTTGACGTAGATTTTGTCGAATGAGGACTAGAAATGCACCTTGCTGATTAACGTCTGGGTGTCCGTAACCATGGGTTGAAGCAAGCCCGACTGCTGTTGAGACTGTCCACCAATAAGGATCCACAGGTGGCTTGCACTGAATCAATGATGCACTCCCAGAAGGCTGTGCTAGTTATAGTTTGTGTAAAACATTCCGTTGTTTCGTGGAGAGATCAATAAATGAAAGATGTCATGTCTGCTGATTTGCTCATTATAATTTTGCATGACGTCTTATATGTTGGCGAACTAGGACAGGAAATGGTCCTTGCTGATTAACTTCTGGATGTTCACAACCATGGGTTGAAGCAAGCCGGATCCCCTGCGGCGCCTCCGAATAACCATTTACGGCCTTGGGCCAGGAAAGTCATGAAAAAAATTGCACACAAACGACGCATTCACGCAAGCACCTGATGGTCCGTTTTGAAGTTTTAAAATGAAACAACTTTGAATAGTATTATTTCGAATTAGATAATTGTATTATCTAATCATTGTATTTCATTAAAAGCTAATCATTTTACATCTGAAAGACTACATTCAAAAAGACATTTCGTGTGAATTTTCTCTCGTCATTAAGTAGATGGCCTTGCTGGGGTTTCGGTTCGATGCGGACTTTCACCTGTTTGGGATTGCGGGATCGAGATAAGGCGACACAGAGCTGGCCGTGCCAGAAGACCGCCGTCTGCGATCGATTCCAACGTAATCGAACGTCTGTCTCTGCGCCTCCGTCGTTCGTGCAACGCCCCCTGCATGAAAACGACAAAGTGCAGCAGATAGATGAAGTGCGCTTGTAACACATTCCTGCGGAGGGAGCTGGTAGGAACGTTGGGTTGCTCGGTCAATGGCCAGGGTCAACGGCGGCGTGGTGTATTCCGCAAATATGCCCGACTGAGGGTGGGCACAAGCCGGCGTGAGTAGGTTAAACGTTGAGTTTTATAAGGGCACCACGGGGTGACCAGCCCCTCGCCACCCAGCCAGCCCCACCCCCCACCCAGCCCCACCCTCACCACCCAGCCCGTACCCACCCCTCGCCACCCAGCCCCACCCCTCCCATTTTTGGATGCACGACGGATGGACACAATAATCCCCCGTGGGCTGGTGAAACCAGGAGGTTCCTAGCAGTATAAGAGTATAGCCAGTGGGTTTTCAAAGTACCTTCGTCTTACAGAAATCAATTTCGCGTGAGCCCACCGCATTAAAACTGCTCGGCTGAGCGGGGCAAGCCACGGGGTGGGGGAGGTGGGGTGGAGAGAGTGGCACCTCCGTGGAGAGCACGGAAGCAGGGTGATGGTGGCACTGGCGGCACGGGCTGGCACGGGCACGTCCAGCACCCTTGCCTTCATTTACAATGCGGATGTCATGCCGCCACCCTCTGGCAAACGGCGGGGGCACCTTATCTATGTCACGTGCCATAGCTCACGTGACTGTTTCTTCTGCCGCGACAATGTGGATTTTTTTTGCCTGAGGACGACCGCTTGTGTTGTGATCGAAACGTCGTGATTTATTTTTTATTTTTTTCTACCTACGTGACTTTACCGAAAGAACCAAAGAGTATGAAAGACGTCTTGGCTGCTGATCTGTTTCATAGCTGTGTAAATCGATATCCCACTGCTTACACGTACACACCACGGTGACATTGATAGAAATAAGAACGACTTCCGGGGATGGGCAAAGTGAGGAATTTATTTCAATGGAGCGAGTTAAGTTTAGATTTGAAGCTTTCGTGACTGCAAGGATTCATACTGTTTGGTTTTTTTCGATGAAGTCACGTAGGTAAAAAATCAAGTAGGAAAAAAATAAATGAAATAAAATAAATGAAAATCAATAAAATAAATGAATATAACTAGATTTAGTTTTCATTTATTTTTACAACTAGATTTAGTTTTCATTAATTTTTTACTGAAAAAACCAAAGAGTACGAGTTACGTTTGTTCGATTCAACATCTCTATCTCTGCCTGTGTCTCTGTTCGCCTCAGTGTCTCTCTCTGCCTGTGTCTCTGGAGCGTGCCACTAAGAGATGGGGCCTTACCATCAGCCCACCAAAACTAAGCACCTGCCTGGGTTTTTTGTACCATCGGACACTCCACCCCCACAACTCCCAATCGGTGATGGGGCAGTTGTGGAGAAAGTGGAGAGTTTCCCATACCTGGGCAGTGTGCTTATGACCGGCTCCAGTTTAACAGCAGAGGTCTCACTCCGAATCAGTCGAGCGGCAATATCTTTTCATCGATTGCGTAACGTTGTGTGGAAGCTGTCTGTCGCTCCGCACTAAGCTTCAGGTCTTCTCGGCCACGGTCATTCCCTCCCTTCTCTACGCTTGCGAAACGTGGACCCCCCTAATGGAACATCTTCGCCGGTTAGAAACATTTAGGCTAGCCTGCCTACGATCCATCCTGGATTTAACCAGGCTGGATTGTGTGAGGAGCTCACAAATCTTTGAAAGATCTGGGCAAGGTCCCACCGGTGAGGTCCGGCAGGCATGGCTGCGTTGGCTGGGTCATGTGGCCCGCATGCCCATCCACCACATGCCGAAACAGCTTTTGTTCGGCCGGATCGAGGGGGCTAAACGGGCGCGGCACGGGCTAGAGAAGAGATGGAGTGATGTGGTACAGGAGGACGTGGAGCTGAGTGGACTTGCCGATGACTGGTACCAGTGGTGTCAAGATCGGCCTCTGTGGAGGAGGCTCGTGAAGGACGGTACTGGTCAGTTGGAGGCAGTCGCCCTCCAACAACAGCGGAGGGCGGAGGAGCGACGCTCACAACAACGAGCGGAGCGCCGGGTGGCTAAAGCACAGCAGGTTGGCACAGTAGGGGGCACAGGTGGTGCATCAGCCAGTCATCTCAGTCATTTTAGTCAGTCGACCCGTGGCACTTGGGTCTGCCCCGTGACCTGCCAGCGGGCGTTCGACACTTCACGTGGCCTCAAGGTGCACATGGCCTGGCACAAGCGTCGTGGTGACGTCACCGACACTTAGTGGCGAATGGCGGTTGTTGTATCTCTGTCTATGTCGTCTCTCTCTGTCTCTGTTCCTCTTGTCTGTCCGCCTGTCTTGTCTGTGTGTCTATCAGCGTCTATCCAACCGTAGTCAACGACTGTCAGTAGCAGCAGGCGCCCGTTCAACTCCCACGGCTACACGCCACTCAAACTTGCTCGCAACACAAAGACACAAGATCCCCTGTATAGCCTGGACAGAATGTTTGGGCAAGTACTGTTAGCGAGCATCTAACACAAAGATCCCCCGTATAGCCTTAACAGACTAGGGGCAAGTGCTGTTAGCGAGCACCTATTAAGGGTGGGACGGCACACGAGGGGGTGGGTGCCCAGCACCACGCCCGGCCGCCTTTGTCTCCCTAGTGGCGATGTTTACACACCGCACCGGGTACTCGTTTGAGGCTGAGTCGACGTAGGGGAGGCTCAGGACCGGTTCAGAAAATCGTCACCGGTTAAGGCCACGAGCGGGAATTGAACTCGGCTGGTCGGGTGCGGAGCGCAGCGCTCACCACGACACTGCCGCTCTCTGACGTCACCGCTCAGCATGACCTCATTGGCGTCAAACGCCAGGGGGAGGTGTGCCTCTCTAGTGACATCATGTCACCAAGCTATTCGCCCTCCCCCGACCACTGAGCTCTTGAGCGTGACGTCACCTCTGCTAGGCCGCTGCCGATATCTGTTCCAGTGCCATCCTTATTTGGGCAAAGCCACGCCCAGTGACTGGCGGCTCATTAACATAATGTCTTAGTGAAAGCCGTCGCAACGGGTTCAGCACCCACGCCCCATCCCTCGACATATGGGCCGGGTTCATTAACATAATTTATTCATACTCTGGTCTTTAGGTAAAGTCACGTAGGTTAAAAAAAGTAAAAAAAAAATGCCTACGTGACTTTACCTAAAGAAAATATTTTTTTTGCCTACGTGACTTTACCTAAGGAACCAAAGAGTATTGATCATTGCAGTCACGAAAACTTCAAATCTAGAATAATTTTTTCACGTCCGGAGCCGCTCATTGTGGGAGGGGAGTCTTAGCGTACCTCACAAGTGACGTCATGTCAGCTGCTGCCGCGTGACGTCGCGAGGTAACATGAATCTGCCGCTCCGCCCGTGCACTGAAATCCTAGGTGAGAAATTCTCATCACGGTTGTGGTGGTGGTTGTGGTGATTGTGGTTGTGGTGGTGGTTGTTGTTTACCGAGGTAGAGCCTCGCTCTTTCTCTCTCGTAGGGATGTCAATTGAGTAACAGCGAGCATGGAAGCGATGTCCCGGTTGGAACTTTACAACGCGGGGCCTTGCCTCCTGCCCTCGCCTGATCGCGTTTGCTTCAATTATCTCGCTTAATTTTAATTTGTCTTCACCTGGCTCGCCACTTCGTAACTTTTTTTACTTTAAATATTCACGCAATTTTTATTTTATTTTTTTACCAGGCCAAGCCCGCTTGAGCTGCTATACCGCTCTTGTTTTCAGAAGCGACCTGCCCACAACACCAGGTGAGGCTTATTCTTGGTTCTTTCGGTAAAGTGACGTAGAAGGTAAACAATAAAATAATAATATAAAACAATACAATTCTCACGACGTTTCGACTGCAGCACAAGCAATCATCAGGTGTGAAAACCACAACAAGAAAATTTGAAAAAAGTGGCGGTTATTTTTTTAACGTTAGCACCACGGAGAGAGATTTGACAGTTTGTTCAGATGGACGAGTCCATCTATGTTCGGAAAAGAGGAGGGGGGAGACGAAAAATAATGGATGCGGTCTGAAAGCATTTTCATAGTTTTCATAGTTTCATTTATTTGGTATAGCCCTGTGAGCCATTCGGCTCTTGAATCGGGTGCAACCGCAACAAACAAAAAACAAAAACATGAATAAGAAAACATCTTAAAGTGACTTTGTGCATGTGCAAACAGAAAATCCAGGAAAAAACATCAAAATATTCCTGAAATAACACCGTACACCAACGCTGTGTGCAAAAATCCCAGTGGGATGCAAGTTAAACAACAAGAAAACTTAGATTAAGGCCATCAGTCTAACTCCGTACTACAATAAACAAAAACATGGCCAAACCAAAAAACTTTTAGAAATCACCAAAATAAAGGCATAAATGCAATGTAACAGTGATCATAGGAACTGTGACCGATTTTTTTACAATAAACTACAAAATAACATGTAACACCAAACCCTAGAGCCACAGCTGGCTGCATGAGTCACTCCACAAACAACAGGAGCATCAGTCGGAGTATCACATTTTTCAATGCACCTTTAAGATCAGTACACTAAATCAAAATACAGATAATACTTTGCAGCGGTCATCCGGAGCGAAACATTTTATTTTATTTTAGGCCACTGAATAGCAGTGGCAGCTACGGGTGTACAACTCCTCTAGAACAGTTTTGAGTGAAGATCTCATAGGTAGTGATTCAAGTTGCAGTTTATTGGCAATAGCATTCCAGACCCTGGGGACATCAATAGCAAAGGCCCTTCCTCCGGTTTTTTTACGGCAATAGGGAATGTGAAGCTGGTAGATGAGCGAAGACCTGAGGTCAAATTTGTTCTTTGAAACAGAGAGGAGATCCAGCAGGTAGTCTGCAGATTTTTTTGTAAGTACATCGTGAATAAATAAGATCTGGTGTACAAGCCGTCGAACATTAAGAGATGTTAAGTTTGACGCAATGTAGAGATCACAGTGGTGAGTCCTATATGGGCAGTTCAATGCAAATCTTAAGGCCGAGTGATAGATGGAATCAAGCTTCTTCAGTACAGTACTTGGGGCTGATTTATACACGATATCACAGTAATCAAGTAGAAGCAGTATGGTAGCTTTTATCAATTCCAAACGGAACATAGGGGGGAAGCAGTGCTTGCTTGTGTCAATACAGAAAACCAATTTTACCTTTTGTCTTTTTACCAATATAATCAATGTGAGCTTCAAAATTCAGTTTTGAATCCAGGATGACCCCAAGATACTTATAGAACTTGACTTGCTCTATTTGATCATTATTTAAGGAATGTAATTTGGGAAAAATAACTTCCTGCTTTAGTCCCGGTGAGAAGCATAGCACCTTGGTTTTGGAGGTATTTAGGACTAGTTTAAGAGCAACTAGCTGATGTTGTAGTTTGTTGAAATCACCCTGGAGCTTAGCAATCACATCATCTGGAGAGTGGCCAGCAGTAATCAGTATCATGTCATCTGCAAAAAGATTTACCCTGAAATGATCCAGGTCAGTGCCCAAGTCATTGACATAAAGAGAGAACAAGAGGGGGCCGAGGATGGAACCCTGTGGAACCCCTTTTGTTATCTTAACACTGTTTGACCTCCAACCATCTGTGACCACAGTTTGGTTGCGAGAAAAGAGGTAATTTTTTAACCATTTTACTGTGTTTTTGGAAAAACCGAGGCAACTTAGTTTACCAAGCAGGGTGTTGTGGTCTACTGTGTCAAAAGCTTTGGACAGTTCAAGAAAAAGACAGGCACAGTACTGCTTATTTTCAAGGCTACTGTAAATTTGATTCGGAGAGTCTAATGCAGCAGATGTGCTGTATTTTTTTCGGAACCCAGATTGTTTTAGATGTAGATTGTTGGTGGACAGGAAACTGCTAATTTGGTAGTTCAATAATTTTTCAAAAATTTTCATCAATGGGGACAAAATTCAGATAGTTCGGTAGTTATTGGGATCATCTTTAGGACCCCCTTTGTGAAGTGGACGGACATAGGAATGTTTCCATTCTAGAGGAACTGATGCTTCTTTGATGGACAGGTTGAAAATATGGGCTATAGGTTTGTATATTAGGTGACCAACAGTTAGTAGAGCAAAGACGGGAAAACTATCTGCTCCGGTAGAGGAGGACCCTTTGAGGTAGGACAGCTGTTTCAGAACATTACTTTCGTGGATTGGCTGGAAACTAAATTCGTTTAATGTTTGGACAGGGGTGTAGGAATTTGCATCAGCAGGGGTGACTCCCAATACATTATCAAAAAGATTACCAGCTTCAGAAAAATAAGGTTAAAATTGCAACTATTTTTTTGGGATCTGAAAAATATTCCCCATTTCGGTTTAGCTCAACGGGCAGATTGTCTGTTTTGGATGCCTTTTCGATACATTTGATTGTTTTCCAAAAGATCCTGGCATTTCCATGTGATTCCAGGAGAGTGGAGGAAAAGTAGGCATTTTTTGCATGCTGTATTTTTTTGACGCATCTATTCCTTAAAATCCTGTACTCTAGCCAGTCATTTACCAAATTACTTTTCTGAGCACATGCCCAAGCCTTGTCCCTAGTTTTCACGTGCTTTGTAATCAAAGGATCGTACCATGGTGGTCGTTTGCCTTTAGTTTTAAATCTAACCAACGGAGCATGTTTGTTAAGAATTTGGAGAAACGTGTACCTGAAAGTCTCCCAAGCCGTAGTCAGGTTGGGGATATCACAGACCTTGTCAATATCCGAGTGAAGCACATCATTAGTAAATGCCTGAGTGCTGAAGTGCCTCAAAGAGTGCTTCTCAACAATTTTAGGGGGGACTTTGGGTCTGGCTGATGATCTCACCCCAAAAATGAAGGGGTGATCACTCAGGTTATTTCCCAGAACACCGGTCAGTGCGAAATTGTGAGGGGCATTTGTCAATAGGACGTCAAGCAGAGTTGACTGTCCCGGATTTTTTAGGTTGGGTCTTGTGGGGACATTTATTAATTGAAACAGGTTAAATTCATCTGTAAAATTTGTGGCCACGGCCGGTGGGTTTAGCCAATTCCAATTTAGATCACCCACTAAAACTATTTCACCTTTTGGGAGGCCCTCAAAAAGCTCTCTCTGCAGATGCAGCTTCAACATCCTTCCCACTAGGCGGTCTATAGCAGCACACTACCAATATCTGTTGATTATTTGGGAGAGTTATTCTGAGAGCTAAACCTTCAAAGCAACATTTTTTAAACAAGGAGTGAGCTGGTGAACATGCAATAGTATTACGAACATAGATGGCAATTCCACCTCCTTTAGATCCTCGGTCAAGCCGAAAAAGGTTGTAGTTGTCAATCGTAATCTGCAAGTCATTGACGGCAGGAGTGAGAAATGTTTCTGTTAGGCAAAAAATGTCTGGGTCAAGATTTGCCACTTATAGTTTTAGTTGACTTAATTTAGTCACAAGCCCTCTGATGTTGACATGTAGAACACCAACACCTTTTCTGCCAGAAAAATCTGCGTAATTATACGAGTTCTTTACATTTGTGCCAGGATGTGAAGCTCAATACCACCCAGAAATTAGAACAGTAGAATTAATAGCTTGCACAACTATTTTCTGTGAAAGGATGAAGAGTGGCGAACCTTGGACGAATAGCAGCAGCTCGCAGATGGTGTTATTTTTAAGAGCAGAATGAAGATTAGAACGAGTGCTGGTGAATTAATGGGCGAGAGATAGGGTTCAAAAGGATACAAAGATGGAGTGTAGAAGTGTCTATGAGCTGTTTCATTTGCAGGTGTAGTGGCAAATCGAGCAACAAGTATGGACGCATAGTCATGAGGGTAGCTGTTTGTAGAGTTGAGTGTGGCACTAGATATGGCCGGGAGGGACAGCAGTCGGATACACAGCAAGAGAATTTCCATCTCTAAAATATCCGGGGTAAACACAGATTAACACACAAGCGGAAAAGAAAAAATATCTATACTTGTAGCTGCTGCTGTAGAAGTTGCTGTAGCAGCTGCTGTAGCTGGATCCGTTGCTGCGACTGTAACTGTTTCTGCTCCAGCAGCAGCTGCTGTAGTTGCTGCTGTAGTAGTTGCAGCTGCTGTTGTAGCAGCTGCTGCTGTAGCTGCATCCGTTGTTGCTGTAGCTGCTGTAGACGCCAGGGTACGTACACCAAGCTGTTAAGGCTAATGGTTATTCCGACTACACAATCCGCAAAGCTATCACTCCAACCATGAAGAAGGACCCTCTTGAGGAGCCTTTCAAAACCATCACTTTACCCTACATTGCGAGGATCACAAAAAAGATCTACAAAATCTTGAATAAACACAAGATCCAGGTCCGATTCAACACATTACATAAAATCTGTGATCTGGTTCCGTCTGGAATAGATGTGATTCCGGACATACAGAAACTCCGAGATGCCAATGGCTCATCGGCCAGGAGCGAAGCGTCACCTAAAATCTCCTGGCACGCCGTTAACAGCTGTAGAAGTACGGCGTGCGAAGAGCCATACGGTAGGGGTAACCATTGCAGAGCGCTCAACTCAGGTCTGTTGTGGGTTGATGCCACTCACTTCATGGTCATTCCCCCCCTCCCCCCAAATACAAAGGTCTATTTTTATACTTTTTGCATTGTGTACAGTATGGAACCTACCCACATGCCAAATTTCAAGTGTGTAGCACGTTGGGAAGTATGCTAAACATTTCGAACAGACACATGTATCCACATTTCCCTTTTATATCTCCATATACATAAAAGGCAAAGTTCTGAATATGCGTGTCTGTTCAAAATGTTTAGCGTACTTCCCGGCATGCAACAAACTTGAAATTTGCCATGTGGGTACTTTCCAAACTGTACACCATGCAAAAATTATAAAAATACGCTTTTTTTGCAGGGGGGAGCTCAATAATGCATGTAGTTTTTTGAATGGCAAGTGAGCTGTGACGTCAAATCTGTCACGTAACCCTCGCATGTGGAAGCGTAACGCATTGAAGTGTAGTGGTTAGCGCGCCGCGCTACAAACCCGGTGACCCGAGTTAGATTCCTGCTCACGGCCACCACTGGTGACGATTATTTGAACCGATTCTGGGCCTCCCCTAGGTCGACTCAGCCTCAAACGAGTAACTGTTGTGGTGTGAACATCACCACTGGGGAGACAAAGGCGGCCGGGTGTGGTGAATCCAAGTCCCGGGCGAAGCCAGTGAGTACAGCTAGTATAAAGATAAATCGGAATTTTGCGACTCCCACTGCCACCGTGTGGCATATTATTACGTGCCAGGGACTCTATGAGATGATAGGACAACAGTCCAAGTCCATGATTGGCAATAAATAACAGTAAAGCAGTTACGAGTGACTCACAGAATTGTGCGTAGTTGCACATACAGTACACGACTTCCCTGAAGGCAAACACCTTCAGCGAGCGCGATGCCGATCACACGCGTCAAATACAAAGCAAGGGACAAGTCCTTACTAACAACTCCTTACTAAAAACTCCTTACTAACAACTCCTATCATTTTTCATTGCTGGAGGGGTTGCCCCCCCCCCCTACCTGAAAATCCTGGCTCTGCCTCTGAGTGTGTGACAATGTCAAGTTTGTATTTGCAGTAAAGTCTATCAACTCTATCTTGATTTGAAGCTTTCGTGACTGCAGGAATCCATACTCTTTGGTTATTTCGGTAAAGTCACGTAGGTAGAAAATAAAATTAAAAACAATGTTTGGGGCGCAACACAAGCGCCCATCCCACCTGATAATGGACGCTTGTGTTGCGCCTGAAACGTGATTTATTTTATTTTATACCTTCGTGACTTTACCGAAAGAACCAAAGAGTGTCTGTTAAATTTCGATTTAAAGCTTTCGTGACTGCAAGGATTCATCTTCTTTGGTTCTTTCGGTAAAGTCACGTAGAATGAGAATAAAATAATAAAATAAGGCAATAAAATTCTCACGACGTTTCGGCCACAACACAAGTAGCCTTCTTCAGAACAGAACTGTCTGACAGTTCTGTTTTTTCACCTGAAGAAGGCTATTTGTGTTGTGGCCGAAACGTCGTGAGAATTTTATTGTCTTATTTTATTATTTTATTCTCATTCTACGTGACTTTACCGAAAGAGCCAAAGAAGACTATCTGTTAACTCTATTTAGCACGGAGGTGAAATCTAAAGAGGAATTTATTTTTGTTTTCCTCTGGAACTCTTTGTAAGAATGGAGTCAGGAAGTTATCACAGCACACGTGCAGCTGAAGTCAGAACTGTTCATCCCAGCATTCAAGGACATCTGAGCCTGGCTTCACACCTCTAAGTTGCGATTGAATATTAGTTTATGCATTTCTGCATAACACAAATAGTATTATTTTCAACGCCCTTTGCTATGTCAGCTGAATTTAGCTTTTATAAATATTCCTTTTTTAGCCTGACAGCCGAAATTGTGTGCACGGAGTTTTGGGTTAACATTCATTTTGAAGATAATAGGGCTTCCAGGCATATTTGTGACAATTTGCCCTCTCAATGTGTGCAATCACAGCCCGTGTGATGAATTTGGGAAACTTTTTCACTACATCATGAATATATTAATAAGTATAGACGTGTAAGTCATGTGTGACTGCGTATATATGCATTCCTCTGTGCCTCGATACTGACGTGTAGATGGTTTGGATGTCATTTTTTTTCTGTCTGCAGCTGTCGCTTCGTCTGCAGAATTGGTCTGATGGAGCAAAGGGACTCGGCGCAGCTCGGTGCGAAAAGGCAACATTGGGACCAGCGTGCAAACAGCATGGATCATACTGGAAATTTGACACAGCACCAGAGAACACACAAAGTAGAGAAACCTTTCAAGTGCACTGTGTGTGACAAAGCATTTGCACGGCCATCAGTTCTTCAGGCCCACCAGAGAACACATACAGGAGAGAAACCTTTCAAGTGCACTGTGTGTGACAAGGCATTTGCACGGCCATCAGTTCTTCAGGCCCACCAGAGAACACACATGGGAGAGAAACCCTTCAAGTGCAGTGTGTGTGGGAAGGCATTTTCAAAGTCAACTGTTCTTAAAAAACACCAGAGAACACACACAGGAGAGAAACCCTTCAAGTGCACTCTGTGCGGTATGGCGTTTTCAGATTCATACAATCTTGTAATACACCAGAGAACTCACACAGGAGAGAAACCCTTCAAGTGCAGTGTGTGTGGGAAGGCATTTTCAAAGTCAACTGTTCTTAAAAAACACCAGAGAACACACACAGGAGAGAAACCCTTCAAGTGCACTCTGTGCGGTATGGCGTTTTCAGATTCATACAATCTTGTAATACACCAGAGAATTCACACAGGAGAGAAACCCTTCAACTGCAGTGTGTGTGGGAAGGCGTTTGCACATTCATCTACTCTTGTAGCACACCAGAGAACACACACGGGAGAGAAACCCTTCATGTGCACTGTCTGTGGGAAGGCGGTTGCACATTCATCTTCTCTTATAGCACACCAGAGAACACACACGGGAGAGAAACCCTTCATGTGTAGTGTGTGTGGGAAGGTGTTTGCACATGCATCTCCTTTTGCAGCACACCAGAGAATACACACGGGAGAGAAACCCTTCAAGTGCAGTGTATGTGGGAAGGCGTTTTCAAATTCATCTCATCTTGTAGCACATCAGAGAACACACACGGGAGAAAAACCCTTCATATGCACTGTGTGTGGGAAGGCGGTTGCACAGTCATCTTCTCTTATAGCACACCAGAGAACACACACGGGAGAGAAACCCTTCATGTGCCGTGTGTGTGGGAAGGCTTTTGCACATGCATCTGCTTTTGCAGCACACCAGCGAACACACACCGGAGATAAACCCTTCAAGTGCAGTGTGTGTGGGAAGGCGTTTGCACATTCATCTCCTCTTGTAGCACACCAGAGAACACATACGGGAGAGAAACCCTTCAGGTGCACTCCGTGCGGGAAGACTTTTACACTTTCATCAAATCTTTATGCCCACCATAGAACACACAAGCATCAGAAAATCCACAAGGAGTGGAGTCTGAAATCAGCTTGTGAAAGTCAAAGTGCCGCAATGAGCCCATCCCTCATGAAACAAGAACCAGAAGAAAATCCCAGCTTGGACACTTTTAAAGGTATCGAGGTGAAATATGAAGAGGTGAAGGCTAAATGTGAAGAAGTGATGGTGAAGAGCGAAGAAGTGAAGGTAAAATGTGAAGATGAAGGTTCAACTCCAAAATCGGACCTTCACATCGATGGAGGCAATGTGAAGCAGGAGGAGAATTCTGACTGCGAGGCAGAGCAAGGCAACTCCCAGCAGTTTGTGGAAGTGGAGGTGTGGGTGGACTTCCTCCGAGACAATACAAAGTCAAATGGAGACCCGGTAGATGTGTAAGCTTAAGACGATGTCGCTCCAAGAGATGCACCTTTGTCACAGGCCTTGAATGACAAGAATGTGAAGTTGAACACTCAATTCCTAGGTTCAACCAGCAGGGTAAGAGCGGCCAGTCTTTGTGGAGCGAGAGCCAATAAGCTCCCAAGCATTCACTATGTTTTAATAATTGCATTTATATGGCGCTTGCTTAATCGCCTCGAAGAGCATCCCCAAGTAGCAGCTGCCTCTGTGTGGCACAAGGTGGTGGCCCTGCACCGGCCTGCATGTGGACAAGAGCCTGTCAGCAGGGGGTGATGATTGATGTGTCATCTCGGCTATGTCATTTGTAGGTAATGTTTAGAACTTTCTCAATTTTGACAGAGACACCAGCATGCAATGGTCTAGTCGTTTTGAATGACGCAATAATATATTGTGCGTACACTGTTAAGCAGATGGTGCATACTTTTGTAGAGGAGTAGAATGGGGAAGTGGCGTCACTTGTGCTGTCCAGGGCGATGACGTGACGCCATGCGCTCGGGGCAGCAGAGTGACGTCACGGCTCCTCAAGGATAAAAGGGGGACCCCGTGACGTAAGTGGGGTCGTAGCTGGAGAATAGGGTCGAAGAAGTGTGGAACGTGGAGCGAGGGGCAAGAGGGTAGGGATAGGGGAGAGCACAGTGCCAGGCGAGACGTGGCTGTGCTCCTCGGTTGGCCGTGTTGGTTGATACCACAGCCGGCGCAGAGGAGACAGCACAGGGCAGCCATCTTTGTCGGGACCTTGCCCGGGACCCCTAACCCCTGGGAAGTTGTTCACCCCTGTGTATTGTTAAAGATTTGTAATAAACTTGGCAGAAGCCCTTACCTTACCTTGGCCTCCGAGTGAGTCGTCGGGAACTCCTTTACAACTGGTGTCAGAAGTGGTTATGCTGCCGTCGCTATGCCTAAATCGGGCAGGCGGCGTAAGAATCCACCGGCGGGACGCCGGGAGAGTGCTGACGACGTCGGGGAGGCTCCGGCTGCGACCCGGGGGCAGTCCGACGCCGTGGAGATGGACTCGGCGGGGCAGGTGGTGTCGGCGGCTGGGGGTCCCAGCGCTCCGTACGGTGCCGCGGACAGGTGGGTCGCGGGTGCTATGGCGCCTCGACACCTCGCCGTGTCTACGGCGTGGCCCGGGGAGGCCGCAACGCCGCCGCCCCTCGCCGCATCGCGGGAGGTTGCCGCGGCTGCGGCTGCAGATCCATCTGTCGCCACACCTGCGGGGTGGCCCGCAGGGGCCACCGCGGGACCGTCTTGTACCGCCGCGTCTCCGGCGTGGCCTATGGGGGCCGCAACGCTGCCGCACCACACCGTGGTTGCAGGGTGGCCCGCGGGGGTCGGGGGGCTTCCATACCTCGCTGCACCGCGCGGCCAAGGACTGCGCCGGTTACCCCACATCGCGCCGTTTGTCACGAAAGTGGGCGACTGGTTGGCCTTCCAGGACCGGTTCGACGCGGCGTATATGTTGGTCGGCTGGTCCATGGAGGAGGCGTTGGGGGCCCTTCTGACCTACCTGGACGAGAAGGCGATGCAGGTCTTCAAGTCCATTCCCCCGGCCGATAAGGCTACGCTTCCGACGGTGTACCTCCGGATGGCCGATGTACTCGAGCCACCGTCCAGGGCACGCCAGAATTTTCCCTACGGCGGCGGGAGGAGGGAGAATCGCCATTGGTCTTCTGCTGCTCGCTCCTGGCCTTGGCACAGGCCGCATACGCTGATATACAGGGCAGGGCGCTGGACTCGATGGCCCTGGAACGGCTACTCGACCTGGCACGTGAGCTGGGGATCGCGTTGTCCATAAATAGCAATTGCCAGATCACGTCATTGGCGGTGGCCGAGAACATCGAGGCGCACCTCTCCCTCCGCCAACAGCCCTGGATGGCGGCGTGCGCGGGGATACCGGCGCCAGAAGAGGAGGCCGCCTCTCAGGGTGTGGACACCCTCGCGGCCCTGGCAATGCCCGGTCGTCGCGGGAGTGGGGCAGGTGGTCGCCGTCCGGAGCAGCGGGGGCGGCCGGGACCTTCGCGCCCGCAGGACACTGCCATGGTGACCTGCTTCCGCTGTGGTCAGCAGGGTCACATTGTAGGAATGCCCCCGGGACCTTCAGCAAGGGGGCTCCAACTCCTCCCGGAACCTCATCGGCATCGAGCCCAGGGCCCCAGGTGAGTCGCGACGCATCACCCACGCGGCCGCCCCCCTCACCTCATGCATCTAGCGGGGCTAGGACCCATCGTCAGGGGGTTGTCTTCGAGGGGTCGGGTGCACCACCATTGTCACCCACTGGATGGCCCAGGCTGACCCGCCACTGGAACGCGTTGGCGCATCGGATGGTGGCGGCAGCTGCTAGCTCCTCAGCGTTGGCGGGTTGCGTGCAGGGTGTGCAAGTTCTCCTCTTGGTGGATACGGGGGCGTCTGCCACCATTATTTCAGAGGCTATTTTCAAGCTCCTACCCTGCAGCGTCGGTCCATTAGGGCCGGTTCGTGGGGCTTGTGTCGCCGCGAACAGAAGCAGTTTGGGCATATTGGGCCAAGTTATAGCGTCGGTTTGGGTTGAGTTGGCCGGGCCTATTTTGCTCTCCAAGACCTTGGCAGTTCCATGCCTCTTGGGGACCGACTTTTTGTCTAGAATGCCCATTCGAATTCTCGTTGACCAGGGCTGTGTGGAATTGCCGTCAGGGAGGCGGCTGCAATTCCTACAATCGCCTACCGTCCTGTCTCCCTTGGTTGCCAGTGTGCGGGCCTTGAATAGGGCGGTGGTGACCGTGCCGCTGGCGTCACAAATCTTGCTACCCCATAGGTTGCGCAGACCGCTCGAAGGGGGCTCCACGGAGACAGGTATCCTCCTGTCCCCGTCGAGTTACTTTTCAAGGACGATGGAATTGGTAGGCGCCTTGACGGCAGTGTCGGGGGTCCAGGACCTTTTTCTACAGGTCCTCAATTCGGGGCCCACGCCGATCGTAATCCCGGCCAGTGCCATCCTGGCGCACATGAGCCCGGCTCCCCCACCCGAGAGCACTGCCCCGGATGGAGGAGTTGTGGCGGGCGTGATGCGCGCGGGGGACTCCGACGCATCGTGGATCGCCACGTTGTGCGACGAGAATGCCTCGTTGTCCACCGGGGAGCGTCAGCAACTTCGCGAACTCATCGAGAGGTTCACCGATGTGTTTAGCCAAAGTAAGTTTGATCTGGGTCGCAGTACTCTTTTGGAACACCACATAGATACGGGCGACTCAGCCCCTATTCGGCTTAATTCCCACCGCTTTAGCCCTGCGGAAAAGGAGCATGTCCGCTCGGCTGTCGACGAAATGTTGGCGGCGGACATCGTCTCCCCTTCCACTAGCCCTTGAGGTGCCCCCATTGTGCTAGTCAAGAAACGGGACGGGAGTCACCGGTTCTGCGTCGATTTCCGTAAATTGAACAAGATCTCGGTGGGTGACTCATATCCATTGCCTCGCATGGATGATTCCCTAGACGCCCTCTCGGGCGCGCGGTTCTTTTTGACTCTAGATTTGCTCTCCGGCTTCTGGCAATTGCCGCTGGACGAAGCCTCTAGACCCAAGACAGCGTTCCGCACGCCCCAGGGGTTGTTCGAGTTCAATCGGCTTCCTATGAGTCTTCATTCGGCCCCAGCCACCTTCCAGCGTCTCATGGAGATGGTTTTGGTGGGGCTGCAGTGGGAGTCTTGTTTAATCTACTTGGACGACGTTATTGTTTTTGGGCGTACGTTTGACGAGCACTTGCAACGCCTCGAGGCTGTGTTCGTCAAAGTGCGCGCTGCGGGCTTGAAATTTAAACCACAGAAATGCCATTTGCTACAACCATCGGTGAAGTATTTGGGACACATCGTTAGTGCGTCAGGTGTCGCCACGGACCCAGAGAAAACGGCTTGTGTCCGGACGTGGCCGACTCCCACATCTGTCCGGAGGTGCGTAGCTTCGTTGGCTTCGCATCGTACTATCGCCGGTTTGTCCGCAATTTTGCGACGATTGCAAAGCCGCTGCACGCCCTCTCCGCCAAAGACCAAAGTTTTTACTGGGGCGCGGAGGAGGAGGCTGCTTTTGCAATGCTTCACACGGCCTTGGCGGATGCGCCGCCCTTGGGGTACCCCGATTTCTCGAAACCCTTTCTGCTTGACACCGATGCCAGCAACACGGGAATTGGGGCAGTCCTGGCCCAGGTGGTCGACGGGGTGGAGAGGGTGGTAGCCTATGGCAGTCGTGTTCTGTCCCCGACGGAACAGCGATACTGCGTGACTCGGAGGGAGCTTTTGGCCATAGTTTTTTTTGTTCAATTGTATAGGCCCTACTTGTACGGTAGGCGGTTTACAGTCCGAACCGACCACGGGTCCCTGCAATATTCGCTGAGGATTGGTCAGCCCTCGGGTCAGCTGTCCCGCTGGCTCGAGGTGCTCCAGGATTACCCCTTTGACGTAATCCAGAAAAAGGGGGCACTGCATGGAAATGCGGATGGCTTGTCCAGATTGCCGGCAGGCGGCGGGTGTGCTTGCGCCCTGGGCTCTAGCCGTTGCAAGGCCCCAGGAGACGTCGCAGTCCAGTTGGTCGCGTCGGCCGCGACGGCCACCCCCCGGGTGCGGCGACGCCCGCGGATTTCGGCCTGGGACTCCCCCGGGAGGTATGGTCCAGCTTGCAGATGGAGGATTCCTCTCTGCTGAAGCTACGGCGACGCGTCGGACGTAAGGCCCGGGGCTCAGCTTCGTCGGCGGCCCCAGCGATCGCCGTGCATGACGGACTCCTCATGCGTTGGGATGCCCAATTAGAACGCTATTGCGTGGTTGTGCCCACTAGCCTGCATGGTAAATTAACCCGAGCCATTCACGAGAAGCTTATGCACCTTGGCTACCACAAGACCCTATTGACCTTTAAGCGGGACTATTACTGGCCAGGTGTGGAGGGTGACGTGGCACTGATTTTGAAGGGTTGCCACGACTGCGCGCGGAGGAAGGCCCCAGTTGTCCAGGACCGGGCCCCGCTACAGTCCATTCGGGTTTCTCGCGTTAATGAACTTGTGGCGCTCGACATCTTGGGCCCATTCCCTGCATCCCAACGGGACCATAAATACCTCTTGGTGGACATTGAGTACCTCACGTTGGCCTGTGGCGTGGCCTTTGGTCGATCAGTCGGCCTCTTCTATCACCGAGGCATTCGTCCAGGGGTACGTGTTGGACAAGGGCGCGCCGGAACAATTATTGACGGATCAGGGACGGAATTTCTCGTCTAAGCTGCTCAAGGAGGTGTGTGACCGCCTTGGCACCAAGAAAATCCGCACCTCGCCCTACCACCCCCAATCGGACGGGATGGGAGAGCGCTTGAACCGCACCCTCACTTCCATGCTGTGCCACCATGTGAACACGTCTCAATCGGACAGGGACCTGTTTGTCCCGGGGGTCTTGGCAGCGTATCGGTTGGCTCTTCAGGGCTCAACGGGATTTTCACCTTTTTATTTAATGTACGGGAGGGAGCCGGAGCCCCCGATGCACGTCCAACTGGACGTGGGGTCCTCCAGGAAGGGGTCGGCTGTGCCGGTCCCTTTGAAAATCGCGCTTGACCGGCTGCGCGAGGCACGGCAGGCCGCTGCCGAGAACTCCGCCGGCCGGCAGGCGGCTAATGAGCGGCTGCCCAAACACCAGGCAGCAGGCCTCCCGTGGGTAGCGGGCCAGAAAGCGTGGCTGCATTGTCCCCAGGTCCCGGTTGGCACATCTGCCAAATTGCACCGCCCTTGGCAGGGTCCCATTGAGGTCGTGGAAGTCCCCCGGCCGCAGTGCATCCGGATTCGGTTCGGACGCCGGCGGTGGATAATGCACCCCTCCTGGCTCAAACGCTATGTTCCATCTACCCTGGGGGATCCACCCCCAACTCCGGGGCGGCCGGCGGGTGATGCGTCCGTCGTGCCTGTCCGGCCGGGTCCTGTTGACAGGGGCGGCGTTCGCCCTGTTTGTGTGCCCCCAGGGCCCTTCCAAGTATCGCCGGCGAGGACCCCCCGGCCACCGGAGGCTACGGCGGTGGGCCTGTTGCCTGCTGACAGCCCACCTGCACCGGCGGCGGACGCCACACGGGGAAGCGGGCCGGCAGCGCATACCCGTTCAAGGGGGATGCGGCTTCGGTAATGGCCTGGGCGGCCGTTCATAGGGCCCAGCCCCCGGCGCCCGCTCGGCACTGCCGGCTGGAAGAAGCCGTCTTTTTCCCGTTAGTTTGTTTGTTGTTATTGTGATGCCTGGGATGCCGTGCTGCCCTAAGGTTAGGGTTTTCTAGCAGCCGGTTTTACCTTCGGGCACGTGCATGGTTGTTCGGCCTTCAATGGGGGGGTTGGGCCCCGCTGGCGTGGTGGTTGCAGCCGGGTCGGCTGTTTTTTTTCACGGGGGGGGGGGGTAATGTAGAGGAGTAGAATGGGGAAGTGGCGTCACTTGTGCTGTCCAGGGCGATGACGTGACGCCATGCGCTCGGGGCAGCAGAGTGACGTCACGGCTCCTCAAGGATAAAAGGGGGACCCCATGACGTAAGCGGGGTCGTAGCTGGAGATAGGGTCGAAGAGGTGTGGAACGGGGAGCGAGGGGCAAGAGGGTAGGGATAGGGGAGAGCACAGTGCCAGGCGAGACGTGGCTGTGCTCCTCGGTCGGCCGTGTTGGCTGATCCCAAGGCCGGCGCAGAGGAGACAGCACAGGGCAGCCGTCTGTGTCGGGACCTAGGCCAGGACCCCTAACCCCTGGGAAGTTGTTCACCCCTGTGTATTGTTAAAGATTTGTAATAAACCCTTGGCGGAAGCCCTTACCTTACCTTAGCCTCCGAGTGAGTCGTCGGGAACTCCTTTAAACTTTTTAAAAATAGCTTGTTAAATTAGTGGATTCCTGCAGTCGTGAAAGCGTCAAATCAATATTGAACTGCCTCTACGGGGAGGGTTTCCCCACATCTGTTAGAGCTTTTAACAGATTGTGAAACAAGAAGGCTCACATGATCGAGTCTCTGACCTTTCTGAAGAGATGCCAAGACAACAAGGTAATACCGATCGCTTTTACTCACACTTGACATTAACAGATGAAATGTCCACATCTGATTGGAACCTTGTAGACAACATGATTGCCTGATGACAGACGCTTGTGTTGTGTTCGAAACGTCGTGATACATTTTATTTCTACCTACGTGACTTTACCGAAAGAACCAAAGAGTATAGCTTCTTGTTAATATGATGTAACCTGATGCAGTATATTTCAGTGCAGTAATTAAATTTTGTTAATATGCCTGTCAATAATTTAGAATTAATACTTGTCTGATTGTGTGCGTACATGTAACATTTTGTCTAGAAGGGTCAAACATTAAATAAGTGATGTTCGGACAAAGTGTGTGTTTTGGAAGTCATCTGTACACATAACTCAGGTGAGACCTGTTGTATTTTTTGTGTTTTCAGCAAGCGTCTGCCTCTGGAGCAACTCATTGTCTTTGAAATAGGGAGCACACTCGGATAATTAATTCAGTTACAAGGCATACCGCTTAAAAGTTACGTATTGGAAATACATTCTCTACAACACGAATTATAAGCCCAACTGCTGTTGAGACGCTATCCACTAATAAGGGTCCACAGGTGGCTTGCACTGAATCGGTGATGCACTCCCAGAAGGCTGTGCTAGTTATAGTTTGTGTAAAACATTCCTTTGTTTCGTGGAGAGATCGATAAAGGAAATATGTCATGTCTGCTGATCTGCTTCATAGCAGGGAGGTAATTTTAAGAGTGCATTTGAAATGCATTTTTATTACAGATATGTATTCAGTGACAAGGCAGAGCACATCTAGTAGATACATTCTCCACAACAACACCAATTATAATTTTACATGACGTCTTATATGTTGGCGAACTAGGACAGGAAATGGTCCTTGCTGATTAACTTCTGGATGTTCACAACCATGGGTTGAAGCAAGCTGGACCCCCTGCGGCGCCTCCGAATAACCATTTACGGCCTTGGGCCAGGAAAGTCATGAAAAAAATTGCACACGAACAAGGCATTCACGCAAGCACCCGATGCTCCGTTTTGAAGTTTTAAAATGAAACAACTTTGAATTGTATTGTGTTTCGAATTAGATAATTGTACTTCTTCATTAAAAGCTTATCATTTTACATCTGAAAGACTACATTCAAAATACATTTCGTGTGCATTTTCTCTCGTCATTAAGTATATGGCCTTGCTGGGGTTTTGGTTCGATGCGGACTTTCACCTGTTAGGGATTGTGGGATCGAGATAAGGCGACACAGAGCTGGCCGTGCCAGAAGACCGCCGTCTGCGATCGATTCCAACGTAATCGAACGTCTGTCCCTGCGCCTCCGTCGTTTGTGCAGCGCCCCCTGCATGAAAATGATCGAAAGCGCAGTAGATAGATGAAGTTGTGCGCTTGTAACACATTCCTGCGGAGGAAGCTGGTAGGAACGTTGGGTTGCTCGGTCAATGGTCAGGGTCAACGGCGGCGTGGTGTATTCCACAAATGTGCCCGACTGAGGTTGGGCACAAGCCGGCGTGAATAGGTTAAACGTTGAGTTTTATAAGGGCACCACGGGGTGACCAGCCTCTCCCCACCCAGCCAGCCCCACCCCTCCAACCCAGCCCCTCCCCACCCAGCCCCACCCTCCCCACCCAGCCCCTCCCCACCCAGCCCCACCCTCCCCACCCAGCCCCTCCCCGCCTAGCCAGCCCCACCCCTCCCCACCCAGCTCCTCCCCACCCAGTCCCTCCCTCCCCACCCAGCCCCTCCCCACCCAGCCCCTCCCCACTCCTCGCCACCCAGCCCCACCCCTCCCATTTTTGGATGCACGAACGGACGGACGGACAATCCCCTATGGGCTGGTGTAGCCAGGAGGTTCCTAGCAGTATAAGAGTATAGCCAGTGGGTTTTCAAAGTACCTTCGTCTTACAGAAATCAATTTCGCGTGAGCCCACATTAAAACTGCTCGGCTGAGCGGGGCGAGCCACGGGGGGGGGGGGGGGGGGGAGGGGGGGCGGAGAGAGTGGCACCTCCGTGGAGAGCACGGAACCAGGGCGATGATGGCACTTGCGGCGCGGGCTGGCACGGGCACGTCCAGCCCCCTTGCCTTAATTTACAATGCGGATGCCACGGCGCCACCCCCTGGCAAACGGCGGGGGGGGGGGGGCAGCTTATCTATGTCACGTGTCATAGCTCACGTGACTGTTTCTGCCGCGACAATGTCTGGATGTTTTTGCCTGAGGACGACCGCTTGTGTTGCGATCGAAACGTCGTGATTTATTTATTTTATTTTTTCTACCTACGTGACTTTACCGAAAGAACCAAAGAGTATGAAAGACGTATTGGCTGCTGATCTGTTTCATAACTGTGTAAATCAATATCCCACTGCTTACACGTACACACCACAGTGACATTAATAGAAATGTAGTGGAGTAGAAAATACACATGGGTAATTTGGCCATATACAGTACATACAAACAGTGTGGGTCATGTAAGCTCGGGGAGGTGATGAAGTCGCGGGTGGCGTAAACAAGCCAAAGTAATTAAGGGAGTCAAGGGACGAGGGCTGTGATTGGTCGAGAGGCTGTTAGCGTTAAGTGGCGGCGTCACGGAGTCTGGGCCGTTGGACAGGTGCGGAGCTGGCGGGAAAATGCCAGCGAGGCACGTGGCAATTAATTAAGGCTGATTGGAAAGGGGATAAAAACGCTAGGTGATTTGGACGGCGGGAGAGTTGGCGAGAAGTGGAGACAGCAGCGGGTAGAGAGAGATGCGAAGAGTGGAAGCCCGGAAAGTGTTTGTGGGAAATAGATTGAGAGCCGAACCCAGAGGACAATAAATAGCGATAGCGAGAGTTAGCGTGAGCAGAATGGAGATTACGGTATAGGTAGGTACAGGGAGAGTTAGCGATAGACAAGTCACTGTGTGTGAAGAGTTAGACAAGTCACTGTGTGTGAAGAGATAGACAAGTCACTGTGTGTGAAGAGATAGACAAGTCACTGTGTGTGAAGAGATAGACAAGTCACTGCGTGTGAAGAGATAGACAGGTCACTGTGTGTGAAGAAAGAGACAGAGCCACTGTGTGTGAAGAGATAGACGAGTCACTCTGTGTGAGGAGATGGAGATAGGAACACTCTGTGTGCGGTGAGAGAAGAAGAGACTGTGTGTGGAGACAAGGAGTATGAGCGGACGGTGCTGAGGGGAATTCGAGTGTTCGAGTTGGCGGAGCGCGGAGAGGAGAAATTATAGTGTGCGGAACGATGGAAATAAAAGTGACGGTGAAAGAAAGGCAATTGTCGTCCGAGTGAAATCCAAGGCACTACAGAAATAAGAACGACTTCCGGGGATGGGCAAAGAGCGAGGAATCTCTTTCAATGGAGCAAGTTAAGTTTAGATTTGAAGCTTTCGTGACTGCAAGGATTCATACTCTGGGTTTTTTCTATAAAATCACGTAGGTAAAAAAATCACCAGGTAAAAAATCACTAAAATAAATGTAAATCAATACCATAAATTAAAATTGTTTTCATTTATTTTTTACCTAAAAAACCAAAGAGTACGAGTTACGTTTGTTCGATTCAACATCTCTCTCTCTCTCTTCCTGTGTCTCTGTTCGCCTCTGTGTGTCTCTCTGCCTGTGTCTCTGTCTATGTCGTCTCTCTCTCTGTCTCTGTGTTCCTCTTGTCTGTCTGTCCGCCTGTCTTGTCTGTCTGTGTGTGTCTATCAGCGTCTGTCCAACCGTAGTCAACGACTGTCAGTAGCAGCAGGCGCCCGTTTAGCTCCCACGGCAACACGCCACTCAAACTTGCTCCCAACACAAAGACAAAGATCCCCCGTATAGCCTTAACAGACTAGGGGCAAGTGATGTTGGCGAGCACCTATTATGGGTGGGACGGCACCACGCCCGGCCGCCTTTGTCTCCCTAGTGGCGATGTTTACACACCGCACCGGGTACTCGTTTGAGGCTGAGTCGACGTAGGGGAGGCTCAGGACCGGTTCAGAAAATCGTCACTGGTTAAGGCCACGAGCGGGAATTGAACTCGGCTGGTCGGGTGCGGAGCGCAGCGCTCACCACGACACTGCCGCTCTCTGACGTCACCGCTCAGCATGACCTCATTGGCGTCAAACGCCAGGGGGAGGTGTGCCTCGCTAGTGACATCATGTCACCAAGCTATTCGCCCTCCCCCGACCACTGAGCTCTTGAGCGTGACGTCACCTCCGCTAGGCCGCTGCCGATATCTGTTCCAGTGCCATCCTTATTTGGGCAAAGCCACGCCCAGTGACTGGCGGCTCATAGTTTCATTTATAGTTTCATTTATTTGGTATAGCCCTGTGAGCCATTCGGCTCTTGAATCGGGTGCAACCGCAACAAACAAAAAACATGAACAAGAAAACATCTTAAAGTGACTTTGTGTGACTGTGCAAACAGAAAATCCAGGAAAAAAACAGCAAAATATTCCTGAAATAGCACCGTACACCAACGCTGTGTGCCAAAATCCCAGTGGGATGCAAGTCAAAATAACAACAACCACAAGACAACTAAGATTAAGGCCATCAGTCTAACTCCGTACTACAACAAACAAAAACATGGCCAAAAAAAAAACTTTTCGAAATCACCAAAATAAAAGCCATGAATCCAATGTAACAGTGATCATAGGGACTGTGACCGAATTTTTTACAATAAACTACATAAATAAATTATAACATCAAAATCTAGAGCCATATTTTAGGCCACTGATAGCAGTGGCAGCTAGGGTTGTACAACTCCTCTAGAGCAGTTTTGAGTGAAGATCTCATAGGTAGCGATTCAAGCTGCAGTTTATTGGCAATAGCATTCCAGACCCTGGGGGCATCAATAGCAAAGGCCCTTCCTCCAGTTTTTGTACAGCAATAGGGAATGTGAAGCTGCTAAATGAGCGAAGACCTGAGGTCAAATTTGTTCTTTGAAACAGAGAGGAGATGCAGTAGGTAGTCTGCGGAATTTTTGTAAGTACTTCATAGTTCATCATAGTTCATAGTTCATTTATTTGGTATAGCCCTATCAGCCATTCGGCTCTTGAATCGGGTGCAACCGCAACAACAAAAAAAAACATGAACAAGAAAACGTCTTAAAGTGATTATGTGACTGCAAACAGAAAATACAGGAAAAAAATATCAAAATATTCCTGAAATAGCACCGTACACTAACGCTGTGCGCAAAAATCCCAGTGGGATGCAAGTCAAATTAACAACAACAACCACAAAACAACTAAGATTAAATAATAAATTGATAAAATAACACAATAATATTCTCACGACGTTTCGGCCACAACACAAGCGGCCTTCATCAGGTGAAGGGACGAGACTGTCTGGTAGGACAGCACTGGTGCACAAGCCGTCGAACATTAAGAGATGTTAAGTTTGACCCAATGTAGAGATCACAGTGGTGAGTCCTATATGGGCAGTTCAATGCAAATCTTAAGGCTGAGTGATAGATGGAATCAAGCTTCTTCAGTACAGTACTTGGGGCTGATTTATACACGATGTCACAGTAGTCAAGTAGAGGCAGTATGGTAGCTTTTATCAATTCCAAACGGAACATTGGGGGGAAGCAGTGCTTGTGTCGATACAGAAAACGAATTTTTATTTTTGTCTTTTTACCAATACAATCAATGTGATCTTCAAAACTAAGGCTCATTAACAATGTCTTTTTGAAAGCCGTCGCGACGGGTTCAGCACCCACGCACCATCCCTCGACATATGGGCCGGGTTCATTAACATAATATATTCATACCCTGGTTCTTTAGGTAAAGTCACGTAGGTAAACAAAATAATAAATAAAAGAGTATGGATCATTGCAGTCACGAAAACTTCAAATCTAGAATAATATATTCACGTACGGAGCTGCTCATTGTGGGAGGGGAGTGGTATCGTACCTCACAAGTGACGTCATGTCACCTGCTGCCGCGTGACGTTGCGAGGTAACAGGAAGCTGCCACTCCGCCCGTGCACTGAAATTCGAGGTGAGAAATTCTCATCGCGGTGGTGGTTGTGGTGATTGTGGTTGTTGTGGTGGTTGTTGTTTACCGAGGTAGAGCCTCGCTCTTTCTCTCTCTCGTAGGGATGTCAATTGCGTAGCAGCGAGCATGAAAGCGATGTCCTGGTTGGAAATTTGCAACGCGGGGCCTTGCCTCCTGCCCTCGCCTGATCGCGTTTGCTTCAATTATCTCGCTTAATTTTAATTTGTCTTCACCTGGCTCGCCACTTTGTAACTTTGTTTTATTTTAAATATTCACACAATTTTTTTTTTACCAGGCCAAGCCCGCTTGAGCTGCTATACCGCTCTTGTTTTCAGAAGCGACCTGCCCACAACGACAACAACACCAGGTGAGGCTTGTCAACAGCGTGGCGGTGTTCACTCTAGACGCGTGGCGGTGTTCACTCTAGACGCGTGGTGGTGTTCACTCTAGACGCGTGGTGGTGTTCACTCTAGACGCGTGGCGGTGTTCACTCTATACAGGTGGAGGGGAAGCCGGTGGATCCGGAGAGACATCCACGCGACCACGGGGAGAGAGAGAGACGCAGCCTCGGCTGCGTTTATTGATCCTCAATTACTTGGTGGAGAGAGGAAGCCTTAATACTGAGCAGGTAAAGGTGGCCAGGCGTGTGTCTGGACACACCACCACCTGTGAACCATGCCAGTGTGTGACAGTGGCGGAGCCAGTGGGGGTGGGGTGGCACGTGCCCCCCCCCCCAATGATCCGATCGAAATCCTTAATTTCCATCGGATCATTGGGGTTTATTAGTAACTAGCTTCACTACCCGGCTTCGCACGGGACTTGGATTGTTGTCTTGGATTAATTTCATATTCCCTTATTTCACTGAAAAACCCTGGAAAAAATGTATGCTTTCAAGAATGAAAAAGCCGAAACAAATCAATTTAACTAAATCGGATGTTTTCACTCAAGGAAATTCAACCTTGACCCACTTCTACGTGAGGTCGATTTTGGCCACTCGGGAAGGGAATGACGTGGCAAGTTCAAAATAGTCGCGTTCACTTAGAAATTCCAGACAACATAAGCTGTAAAAATGTAATGACGCCAGAGTTCATACTTGGAGAGTTTTTGCTGCTTCACGCAAACAAATAGATGTAATTTCTGCTTCATATTTAAGATAGCAGTTGTACCCGTTCTTCGCACGGATATGTATTGACACTCCGAGAAGCCAATTGCTTCATCGACCAGGAGCGAAGCGCCACTTAAAATCTCCTGGCACGCCGTTAACAGCTCTAGAAGTACGGCGCGCGAAGAGCCATACGGTAGGGGTAAGCATTGCAGAGCGCTTAACTCAGGTGTGTTGTCGGTTGACGCCACTCACTTCATGGTCATTCCCCCCCTCCCCCCAAATACAAAAGTCTATTTTATACTTTTTGCATTGTGTACAGTATGGAACCTACCCACATGCCAAATTTCAAGTGTGTAGCATGTTGGGAAGTATGCTAAATATTTCGAACAGACACTATATGCAATAATGCATGTAGTTTTTTGCACGGAAAGTGAGCTGTGACGTCAAATCTGTGACGTGATCCTCGCATGTGGAAGCGTAACGCATTGTAGTGTAGTGGTTAGCGCGCCGCGCTGCAAACCCGGCGACCCGAGTTAGATTCCCGCTCATGGCCACCACCGGTGAAGATTATTTGAACCAATTCTGGGCCTCCCCTAGGTCGACTCAGCCTCAAACGAGTAACTGTTGTGATGTGAACATCGCCACTGGGGAGACATAGGTGGCCGGGTGTAGTGAATCTAAGTCCCGGGCGAAGCCGGTTAGTACAGCTAGTATAAAGATAAATCGGAATTTTGCAACCCCCCCCCCACTGCCACCGTGTGGCATATTATTACGTGCCAGGGACTCTTATGAGATGATAGGACAACAGTCCGAGTCCATAATTGGCAATAAGTAACGGCAAACCAATTACAAGCGACTCACAGAATTGTGCGCAGTTGCGTATACAGTACACGACTTCCCTGAAGGCAAACACCTTCAGCGAGCGCGATGCCGATCACACGCGTCGAATACAAAGCAAGGGACAAGCCCTTACTTACATCTCCTTACTAACAACTCCTCTATCATTTTTCATTGCTGGAGGGGTTGCCCCCCCCTACCTGAAAATCTTGGCTCCGCCTCTGAGTGTGTGACAGTGTCAAGTTTGTATTTGTAGTAAAGTCTATCAACTCTATCTTGATTTGAAGCTTTCGTGACTGCAGGAATCCATACTCTTTGGTTATTTCGGTAGTCACGTAGGTAGAAAATAAAATAAAAAACGTTTCGGGTGCAATGCAAGCGCATCCCACCTGATGATGGGCGCTTGTGTTGCGCCTGAACCGTTGTGAGTTATTTTATTTTATACCTTCGTGACTTTACCGAAAGAACCAAAGATTATCTGTTATCTCTATTTACCACGGAGGTGAAATCTAAAGAGTAGTTCATTTTTGTTTTTCTCTGGAACTCTTTGTAAACTGAAGTCAGATCTGTTCATCCCAGCATTCAAGGAAATCTGAGCCTGGCTTCACACCTCTAAGTTGCGATTGAACATTAATTTATGCATTTATGCATAACACAAAGAGTATTATTTTCAACGCCCTTTGCTATGTCAGCTGAATTTAGCTTTTATAAATATTCCTTTTTTAGCCAGACAGCCGAAATTGTGTGCTCAGAGTTTTGGGTTTACATTCATTTTGAAGATACTAGCGCTTCCAGGCATATTTGTGACAATTTGCCCTCTCATTGTGTGCAATCACAGCCCGTGTGATGAATTTGGGAAACTTTTCAGTACATCATGAATATATTAATAAGTATAGAAGTGTAAGTCACGTGTGACTGTGTATCTATGTATTCCTCTGTGCCTCGATACTGACGTGCAGATGGTGTGGATATAATTTTTTTTCTGTCTGCAGCTGTCACTTCCTCTGCAGAATTGGTCTGATGGAGCAAAGGCACTCGGCGCAGCTCGGTGCAAAAAGGCAACATTGGGACCAGCGTGCAAACAGCATGGATCATACTGGAAATTTGACACAGCACCAGAGAACTCACACAGGGGAGAAACTTTTTAAGTGCATTGTGTGTGACAAGGCATTTTCATGGCCATCAGCTCTTCAGGCCCACCAGAGAACACACACAGGAGAGAAACCTTTCAAGTGCACTGTGTGTGACAAGGCATTTTCATGGCCATCAGCTCTTCAGGCCCACCAGAGAACACACACAGGAGAGAAACCTTTCAAGTGCACTGTGTGTGACAAGGCATTTGCATTGCCATCAGCTCTTCAAGCCCACCAGAGAACACATACAGGAGAGAAACCTTTCAAGTGCACTGTGTGTGACAAGGCATTTTCTTGGCCATCAGCTCTTCAGGCCCACCAGAGAACACACACAGGAGAAAAACCTTTCAAGTGCACTGTGTGTGACAAGGCATTTGCATTGCCATCAGCTCTTCAAGCACACCAGAGAACACATACAGGAGAGAAACCTTTCAAGTGCACTGTGTGTAACAAGGCATTTGCACGGCCATCAGTTCTTCAGGCCCACCAAGGAACACACATGGGAGAGAAACCCTTCAAGTGCAGTGTGTGTGGGAAGGCATTTTCAAAGTCAACTGTTCTTAAAAAACACCAGAGAACACACACAGGAGAGAAACCCTTCAAGTGCACTCTGTGCGGTATGGCGTTTTCAGATTCATACAATCTTGTAATACACCAGAGAACTCACACAGGAGAGAAACCCTTCAAGTGCAGTGTGTGTGGGAAGCCATTTGCACATTCATCTGCTCTTGTAATACACCAGCGAACACACACGGGCGAGAAACCCTTCAAGTGCAGTGTGTGTGGAAAGGCATTTGCACATTCATCTCATCTTGTAGCACACCAGAGAACACACACGGGAGAGAAACCCTTCATGTGCACTGTGTGTGGGAAGGCAGTTGCACATTCATCTTCTCTTATAGCACACCAAAGAACACACACGGGAGAGAAACCGTTCATGTGCAGTGTGTGTGGGAAGGCATTTGCACATGCATCTCCTTTTGCAGCACACCAGAGAACACACACGGGAGAGAAACCCTTCAAGTGCAGTGTGTGTGGGAAGGCGTTTGCACATTCATCTCCTCTTGTAGCACACCAGAGAACACACACGGGAGAGAAACCCTTCAGGTGCATTCCGTGCGGGAAGACTTTTACACTTTCATCAAATCTTCATGCCCACCATAGAACACAGAAGCATCAGAAGATCCACAAGGAGTGGAATCTGAAATCAGCTTGTGAAAGTCAAACTGCCGCAATGAGCCCATCCCTCATTAAACAAGAACCGGAAGAAAATTCCAGCTTGGACACTTTTAAAGGTATCGAGGTGAAATATGAAGAAGTGAAGGTGAAATGTGAAGAAGTGATGGTGAAGAGCGAGGAAGTGAAGGTAAAATGTGAAGATGAAGATTCGACTCCAAATTCGGACCTTAACATCGATGGAGGCAACGTGAAGCAGGAGGTGAATTCTGACTGCGAGGCAGAGCGAGGCAACTCCCAGCAGTTTGTGGAAGTGGAGGTGTGGGTGGACTTCCTCCGAGACAATACAAAGTCAAATGGAGACCCGGTAGATGTGTAAGCTTGAGACGATGTCGCTCCAATAGATGCACCTTTGTCACAGGTCTTGAATGACAAGAATGTGAAGTTGAACACTCAATTCCTAGGTTCAACCTGCAGGGTAAGAGCGGCCAGTCTTTGTGGACCTGTGGGTTGGGTAGATCTCTAACCAGGAGCGAGAGCCAATTCGCTCCCAAGAATTCACTATGTTATCATAATTGCACGTGGACAAGAGCCTGTCAGCAGGGGGCGATGATTGATTGTTGTCAGCTCAGTTATGTCATTTGTAGGTAATGTTTAGAACTTGCTAAATTTTGACCGAGACGCCAGCATGCAATGGCCTCGTTTTGGATGACGCAATAATACATTGTACGTACACTGTTAAGCAGACAGTGCATACTTTTTTTAAATAGCTTGTTAAGTTAGTGAATTCCTGCAGTCACGAAAGCTGCAAAGCAAGATTGAACTGCCTCTACGGGGAGGGTTTCCACACATCTGTTAGAGCTTTTAACAGACTGTGAAACAAGAAGGCTCACATGATCGAGTCTGACCTTTCTGAAGAGATGCCACGACAACAAGGTAATACCGATCGCTTTTACTCACACTTGACATTAATAGATGAAATGTCCACATCTGATTGGAACCTTGTAGACAACATGATTGCCTGATGACGGACGCTTGTGTTGTATTCGAAACGTCGTGATATATTTTATTTCTACCTACGTGACTTTACCGAAAGAACCAAAGAGTATAGCTTCTTGTTAATACGATGTAACCTGATGCAGTATATTTCAATGCAGTAATTTTTTTTCATATGCCTGTCAATAATTTATAATTAATACGTGTCTGATTGTGTGTGTACATGTAACATTTTGTCTATAAAGGTCAAACATTGAATAAGTGATGTTCGGACAAAGTGTGTGTTTTGGAAGTCATCTGTACAGATAACTCAGATGAGACCTGTTGTATTTTTTTGTGTTTTCAGCAAGCGTCTGCCTCTGGAGCAACTCATTGTCTTTGAAATGGGGAGCACACTCGGATAATTAATTCAGTTACAAGGCATACCACTTAAAAGTTACACGTATAGGAGATATATTCTCTACAACACGAATTATAATTCTGTATTATGTGTTGACGTAGATTTTGTCGAACGAGGACTAGAAATGCTCCTTGCTGATTAACGTCTGGATGTCCGTAACCATGGGTTGAAGCAAGCTCGACTGCTGTTGAGACGCTGTCCACCAATAAGGGTCCACAGGTGGCTTGCACTGAATCAATGATGCACTCCCAAAAGGCTGTGCTAGTTATAGTTTGTGTAAAACATTCCTTTGTTTCGTGGAGAGATCGATAAATGAAAGATGTCATGTCTGCTGATCTGCTTCATTGCAGGGAGGTAATTTTAAGAGTGCATTTGAAATGGATTTTTACTACAGATTTGTATTCAGTGACAAGGCAGAACACATTTAGTAGATACATTCTCCACAACAACACTCATTATAATTTTGCATGACTTCTTTTATGTTGGCGAACTAGGACAGGAAATGGTCCTTGCTGATTAACTTCTGGATGTTCACATCCATGGGTTGAAGTAAGCCGGATCCCCTGCGGCCCCTCCGAATAACCATTTACAGCCTTGGGCCAGGAAAGTTATGAAAAAAATTGCACACAAACGACGCATTCACGCAAGCACCCGATGCTCCGTTTTGAAGTTTTAAAATGAAACAACTTTGAATAGTATTGTTTCGAATTAGATAATTGTATTTCTTCATTAAAAGCTTATAATTTTACATCTGAAAGACTACATTCATAATACATTTCGCGTGAATTTTCTCTCGTCATTAAGTAGATGGCCTTGCTGGGGTTTCGGTTCGATGCGGACTTTCACCTGTTTGGGATTGCGGGATCGAGATAAGGCGACACTGAGCTGGCCGTGCCAGAAGACCGCCGTCTGCGATTGATTCCAACGTAATCGAACGTCTGTCCCTGCGCCTCCATCGTTTGTGCAGCGCCCCCTGCATGAAAACAACGGAAAGTGCAGTAGATAGATGAAGTTGTGCGCTTGTAACACATTCCTGCGGAGGGAGCTGGTAGGAACGTTGGATTCCTCAGTCAATGGCCAGGGTCAACGGCGGCGTGGTGTATTCCACAAATGTGCCCGACTGAGGGTGGGCACAAGCTGGCGTGAGTAGGTTAAACGTTGAGTTTTATAAGGGCACCACGGGGTGACCAGCCCCTCCCCACCCAGCCAGCCCCACCCCTCCACCACCCAGCCCCTTCCTCCCCACCCAGCCCCTCCCCACTCCTCGCCACCCAGCCCCACCCCTCCCATTTTTGGATGCACGAACGGACGGACGGACAATCCCCTATGGGCTGGTGTAACCAGGAGGTTCCTACCAGTATAAGAGTATAGCCAGTGGGTTTTCAAAGTACCTTCTTCTTACAGAAATCAATTTCGAGTGAGCCCACCGCATTAAAACTGCTCGGCTGAGCGGGGCGAGCCACGGGGGGGGGGGGGGGGGGGGGGCGGAGAGAGTGGCACCTCCGTGGAGAGCACGGAACCAGGGCGATGGTGGCACTGGCGGCGCGGGCTGGCACGGGCACGTCCAGCACCCTTGCCTTCATTTACAATGCGGATGTCACGGCGCCCACCCCCTGGCAAACGGCGCGGGGGGGGGGGGCAGCTTATCTATGTCACGTGTCATAGCTCACGTGACTGTTTCTGCCGCGACAATGTCTGGATGTTTTTGCCTGAGGACGACCGCTTGTGTTGCGATTGAAACGTAATTTATTTATTTTATTTTTTCTATTTACATGACTTTACCGAGAAAAACAAAGAGTATGAAAGACGTCTTGGCTGCTGATCTGTTTCATATGTGTGTAAATCGATATCCCACTGCTTACACGTACACACCACAGTGACATTAATAGAAATAAGAACGTCTTCCGGGGATGGGCAAAGAGCGAGGAAGCTCTTTCACACGGTAGGACCAACACCTCGGCCGTGGCAGATCATTGTTATAATTCAGTAGGCTCACATGACATTGACTTTTCCAAGATAGGTTCTTTGTAAGCCATCTGGCTACCATGAGAGATTCGTTATTGAGGCTATCCACATATACAAGCACAGAGACAATTTCAACCGAGAAGATGGATTCTGGCTTAGCAATCATTGGAAAGATTTGATAAACCATTTCAGGTCTTAATTGATTGTTCACGCTTACAGTGGCTTTCAGACAGCATCATTAATTTTTCGTTTCCCCCTTCAGAACATAGATGGACTAGTCCTTCTAAATAAACTGCCAAATCGCTGCGCATGGCGCTGACGTTTTTTATAAATAAATACACCGTTTAAAAATAAATAAATTGATGCAAACCGACACACCTGATGGCGACCGTTTGTGTTATGGTCGAAACGTGAGAATTTTTCTTGTTTTATATATTTTATTATTTTATTGTTTCCCTTCAACGTGACTTTACGGAAAGAGCTAAGAATAAGGATTCATACTGTTTTTTTAAAATAAAATCACGTAGGTAAAAAAATCACCAGGTAAAAAATCAGTAAAATAAATGAAATTCAATAAAATATATGAAAACTAGATTTAGTTGTTTCCATTAATTTTTTTATCGAAAAAACCAAACAGTACGAGTTACGTTTGTTCGATTCAACATCTCTCTCTCTCTGCCTGTCTCTCTTCGCCTTTGTGTGTCTCTCTGCCTGTGTCTCTGTCTATGTCGTCTCTCTCTGCCTGTGTCTGTGTTCCTCTTGTCTGTGTCTGTCCGCCTGTCTTGTCTGTCTGTGTGTGTATCAGCGTCTGTCCAACCGTGGTCAACGACTGTCAGTAGCAGCAGGCGCCCGTTCAACTCCTACGGCTACACGCCACTCAAACTTGCTCCCAACACAAAGACAAAGATCTCCTGTATAGCCTGGGACAGAATGTTGTGGCAAGTGCTGTTAGTGAGCACCTAACACAAGATTTTTTGTATAGCCTTAACAGACTAGGGGCAAGTGCTGTTAGCGAGCACCTATTAAGGGTGGAACGGCACACGACGGGGTGGGTGCCCAGCACCACGCCCGGCCGCCTTTGTCTCCCTAGTGGCGATGTTTACACACCGCACCGGGTACTCTTTTGAGGCTGAGTCGACGTAGGGGAGGCTCAGGACCGGTTCAGAAAATCGTCACTGGTTAAGGCCACGAGCGGGAATTGAACTCGGCTGGTCGGGTGCGGAGCGCAGCGCTCACCACAACACTGCCGCTCTCTGACGTCACCGCTCAGCATGACCTCATTGGCGTCAAACGCCAGGGGGAGGTGTGCCTCTCTAGTGACATCATGTCACCAAGCTATTCGCCCTACCCCAACCACAGAGCTCTTGAGCGTGACGTCACCTCCGCTTGGCCGCTGCCGATATCTGTTCCAGTGCAATCCTTATTTGGACCAAGCCACGCCCCGTGACTGGCGGCTCATTAACATAATGTCTTAGTGAAAGCCGTCGCGACGGGTTCAGCACCCACGCACCATCCCTCGACATGTGGGCCGGGTTCATTAACATAATATATTCATACTCTGGTTCTTTAGGTAAAGTCACGTAGGTTAAAAAAATAATAAGTTAAAATATTTTTTTGCCTACGTGACTTTACCTAAAGAACCAAAGAGTATGGATCATTGCAGTCACGAAAACTTCAAATCTAGAATAATTTATTCACGTACGGAGCCGCTCATTGTGGGAGGGGAGTGGTATAGTACCTTACAAGTGATGTCATGTCACCTGCTACCGCGTGACGTTGCGAGGTAACAGGAAGCTGCCACTCCGCCCGTGCACTGAAATCCGAGGTGAGAAATTCTCATCGCGGTGGTGGTTATGGTCATTGTGGTTGTTGTGGTGGTGGTTGTTGTTTACCGAGGTAGAGCCTCGCTCTTTCTCTCTCTCGTAGGGATGTCAATTGAGTAGCAGCAAGCATGGAAGCGATGTCCCGGTTGGAAATTTACAACGCGGGGCCTTGCCTCCTGCCCTCGCCTGATCGCCTTTGCTTCAATTATCTCGCCTAATTTAAATTTGTATTCACCTGGCTCGCCACTTTGTAACTTTTTTTACTTTAAATATTCACACAATTTTTATTTCATTTTTTTACCAGGCCAAGCCCGCTTGAGCTGCGATACCGCTCTTGTTTTCAGAAGCGACCTGCCCACAACACCAGGTGAGGCTTATTCTTGGTTCTTTCGGTAAAGTCACTAGGTGAGGCTTATTCTTGGTTCTTTCGGTAAAGTCACGTAGAAGGTAAACAATAAAATAATAATATAAAACAATACAATTCTCACGACGTTTCGACTGCAACACAAGCAATCATCAGGTGTGAAAACCACAACAAGAAAATTTGAAAAAAGTGGCGGTTATTTTTTAACGTTAGCACCACGGAGAGCGATTTGACAGTTTGTGCAGATGGACGAGTCCATCTATGTTCGGAAAAGAGGAGGGGGGATACGAACAATAATGGATGCGGTCTGAAAGGATTTTCATAGTTTTCATAATTTCATTTATTTGGTATATCCCTGTGAGCCATTCGGCTCTTGAATCGGGTGCAACCGCAACAAACAAAAACATGAACAAGAAAACATCTTAAAGTGACTTTGTGCATGTGCAAACAGAAAATCCAGGAAAAAACATCAAAATATTCCTGAAATAACACCGTACACCAACGCTGTGTGCAAAAATCCCAGTGGGATGCAAGTTAAACAACAAGAAAACTTAGATTAAGGCCATCAGTCTAACTCCGTACTACAATAAACAAAAACATGGCCAAACCAAAAAACTTTTAGAAATCACCAAAATAAAGCCATAAATGCAATGTAACAGTGATCATAGGAACTGTGACCGATTTTTTTACAATAAACTACAAAATAACATGTAACACCAAACCCTAGAGCCACAGCTGGCTGCATGAGTCACTCCACAAACAACAGGAGCATCAGTCGGAGTATCACATTTTTCAATGCACCTTTAAGATCAGCACACTAAATCAAAATACAGATAATACTTTGCAGCGGTCATCCGGAGCGAAACATTTTATTTTATTTTAGGCCACTGAATAGCAGTGGCAGCTAGGGGTGTACAACTCTGCTAGAGCAGTTTTGAGTGAAGATCTCATAGGTAGTGATTCAAGTTGCAGTTTATTGGCAATAGCATTCCAGACCCTGGGGGCATCAATAGCAAAGGCCCTTCCTCCGGTTTTTGTACGGCAATAGGGAATGTGAAGCTGGTAGATGAGCGAAGACCTGAGGTCAAATTTGTTCTTTGAAACAGAGAGGAGATCCAGCAGGTAGTCTGCGGATTTTTTGTAAGTACATCATGAATAAATAAGATCTGGTGTACAAGCCGTCGAACATTAAGTGATGTTAAGTTTGACCCAATGTAGAGATCACAGTGGGGAGTCCTATATGGGCAGTTCAATGCAAATGTTAAGGCCGGGTGATAGATGGAATCAAGCTTCTTCAGTACAGTACTTGGGGCTGATTTATACACGATATCACAGTATTTCGATTTAAAGCTTTCGTGACTGCAAGGATTCATCTTCTTTGGTTCTTTCGGTAAAGTCACGTAGAAGGTAAACAATAAAATAATAATATAAAACAATACAATTCTCACGACGTTTCGACTGCAACACAAGCAATCATCAGGTGTGAAAACCACAACAAGAAAATTTGAAAAAAGTGGCGGTTATTTTTTAACGTTAGCACCACGGAGAGCGATTTGACAGTTTGTTCAGATGGACGAGTCCATATATGTTCGGAAAAGAGGAGGGGAGAGACGAACAATAATGGATGCGGTCTGAAAGCATTTTCATAGTTTTCATAATTTCATTTATTTGGTATATCCTTGTGAGCCATTCGGCTCTTGAATCGGGTGCAACCGCAACAAACAAAAAACAAAAACATGAACAAGAAAACATCTTAAAGTGACTTTGTGCATGTGCAAACAGAAAATCCAGGAAAAAAACATCAAAATATTCCTGAAATAACACCGTACACCACCGATGTGTGCAAAAATCCCAGTGGGATGCAAGTCAAACAACAACAAGAAAACTTAGATTAAGGCCATCAGTCTAACTCCGTACTACAATAAACAAAAACATGGCCAAACAAAAAACTTTTAGAAATCACCAAAATAAAGCCATAAATGCAATGTAACAGTGATCATAGGAACTGTGACCAAATTTTTTACAATAAACCAACCGGCTACCATGAGAGATTCGTTCATGAGGCCATTCACATATACAAGCACAGAGACAATTTCAACCGAGAAGATGGATTCTGGCTTAGTAACCATTGGAAAGATGTTTTAAACCATTTCCATTCTTAATTAATTGTATTTTACGATGACCTTCAGACCGCAGCTCTTTCGCTGGCATTGACTCTTAATACCTCTCACACCACGGTTAATGGTATGGTTTACAACATGGAGTATAACAGCGCCTCGCAGCTGTCTCTCTCCCCCTCCTCTGTTCCGACCATGAATGAACTCGTCCGTCTGAATGGGGCCCGTAGCTATCCGTGTTGCTAAAGTTGAGGGTAAGAATCCACCAATTTTTTCGCCATATAGCATTGTGATATATAACGACTTATTGTTGGTAGCTTAGCTGATTGGAGAATATATAGAGTTGATAACATTGAGGTAATTTACATTTTAGTTTTGTATTGGTTCACTATATAGTATTCATTATATATTGTAGTGTATACCCAGTTACTGTGAATAGCTCAGATGTGTAGGCCTTGACTTCAACATAGCCATTTCTGTGACCAGTCACAAGCTAATCACTCAGTTATTTCAATGCTAAATTCGCCTAGTTATTTCAATGCTAAATTCTCCTGTTTGATTTGTACTAGGTGCCTCTGTAATGTGTATGCTCTGACTTTAACATAGCTATTTCTGTGACCAGTTACAAGCTAATCACTCAGCTATTTCAATGCTAAATTCTATGCTAATTCCTTTGCCAAGGGGTGCCTCTGCGGATGTGTATGCTTTAACTTAGCTATTTCAATGCTAAATTCTATGCTAATTCCTTTGTCAAGGGGGCCTCTGCGGATGTGTATGGTTTAAATTTCGATTTAAAGCTTTCGTGACTGCAATGATTCATCTTCTTTGGTTCTTTCGGTAAAGTCACGTAGAATGATCACGGCCGTGATCTGAACGTGGCTCTTTCACTCCAGCGCTGTCCTACCAGACAGTCTCGTCCCTTCACCTGATGAAGGCTGCTTGTGTTGTGGCCGAAACGTCGTGAGAATATTATTGTGTTATTTTATTTTATCAATTTATTATCTTATTCTCATTCTACGTGACTTTACCGAAAGAACCAAAGAAAATGTATGGTTTAACTTTAACATAGCCATTTTCTGTGACCAGTCACAAGCTAATCACTCAGCCGTTGCAAGGCTAAATTCTATGCTAATTCCTTTGTCAAGGCGCTTTGTTTCTTCTCACACAGCTTAAAGGTCGCGATCTGAGCGTGGCTTTTTTCACTCCAGCGCTGTCCTCCAGACAGTCTCGTCCCTTCACCTGATGAAGGCTGCTTGTGTTGTGGCCAAAACGTCGTGAGAATATTATTGTGTTATTTTATTTTATCAATTTATTATTTTATTCTCATTCTATGTGACTTTACCGAAAGAACCAAAGAAGATATCACAGCAATCAAGTAGAGGCGATATGGTAGGGGGGAAGCAGTGCTTGTGTCAATACAGAAAACCAATTTTATTTTTTGTCTTTTTACCAATATAATCAATGTGATCTTCAAAATTCAGTTTTGAATCCAGGATGACCCCAAGATACTTATAGAACTTGACTTGCGCTATTTGACCATTATTTAAGGAATGTAATTTGGGAAAAATAACTTCCTGCTTTAGTCCCGGTGAGAAGCATAGCACCTTGGTTTTGGAGGTATTTAGGACTAGTTTAAAAGCAACTAGCTGATGTTGTCGTTTGTTGAAATCACCCTGGAGCTTAGCAATCACGTCATCTGGAGAGTGGCCAGCAGTAATCAGTATCATGTCATCTGCAAAAATATTTACCCTGGAATGATCCAGGTCAGTGCCCAAGTCATTGACATAAAGAGAGAACAAGAGGGGGCCGAGGATGGAACCCTGTGGAACCCCTTTTGTTATCTTAACACTGTTTGACCTCCAACCATCTGTGAATACAGTTTGGGCGCGGGAAAAGAGGTAATTTTTTAACCATTTTACTGTGTTTTTGGAAAAACCGAGGCAACTTAGTTTACCAAGTAGGGTGTTGTGGTCTACTGTATCAAAAGCTTTGGACAGGTCAAGAAAAAGACAGGCACAGTACTGCTTATTTTCAAGGCTACTATAAATTTGATTCAGAGAGTCTAATGCAGCAGATGTGGTGCTGTATTTTTTTCGGAACCCAGATTGTTTTAGATGTAGTAGATTGTTGGTGGACAGGAAACTGCTAATTTGGTAGTTCAATAATTTTTCAAAAAAATGCATTAATGGGGACAAAATTCAGATAGGTCGGTAGTTATTGGGATCATCTTTAGGGCCCCCTTGTGAAGTGGACGGACATAGGCATGTTTCCATTCTCGAGGAACTGATGCTTCTTTGATGGACAGGTTGAAAATATGGGCTATAGGTTTGTATATTAGGTGACCAACAGTACAGCAAAGACGGGAAAACTATCTGCTCCGGTAGAGGAGGACCCTTTGAGGTAGGACAGCTGTTTAAGAACATTGCTTTCGTGGATTGGCTGGAAACTAAATTCGTTTAATGTTTGGACAGGGGTGTAGGAATTTGCATCAGCAGGGGTGACTCCCAATACATTATCAAAAAGATTACCAGGTTCAGAAAAATATTCCCCATTTCGGTTTAGCTCAACGGGCAGATTGTCTGTTTTGGATGCCTTTTCGATACATTTGATTGTTTTCCAAAAAGATCCTGGCATTTCCATGTGATTCCAGGAGAGTGGAGGAAAAGTAGGCATTTTTTGCATGCCGTATTTTTTTGTTTGCATTTTGACTGCTTGCGTTGTGGTTATTGCAAACATGATGCCTTGAATAAAGGTGTCAGTTTTTTGTGCCAGTTAAAAGGGTAAAACCTATTCCTATATCTGGTTTCTGGCAAAGGAGGTCTCATAATGTAAATGCTCACCCCGAGCCCTCAATACTCTGATAGTGTGCTGTTTTTGAGTTGTACGCCTTTTGGCGTCTTCTGGTCCAACACCAATGGAGACTAGGCTCTAAGAAAAGCTGTCTCGGGTGTGGACCAATCAAATTCAAGGACAGTGCATATTATTATCAAAGTTGTCTTTTTTGTTTGCATTTTGACTGCTTGCGTTGTGGTTATTGCAAACATGATGCCTTGAATAAAGGTGTCAGTTTTTGTGCCAGTTAAAAGGGTAAAACCTATTCCTATATCTTGTTTCTGGCAAAGGAGGTCTCATAATGGTAAAACAGTTACAAGTGACTCACAGAATTGTGCGCAGTTGCGTATACAGTACACAACTTCCCTGAAGGCAAAAACCTTCAGCGAGCACGATGCCAATCACACGCGTCAAATACAAAGCAAGGGACAAGACCTTACTTACTAACAACTCCTTACGAACAACTCCTTACTAACAACTCCTATCATTTTTCATTGCTGGACGGGTTGCCCCCCCCCCCCCCCAACCTGAAAATCCTGGCTCCGCCTCTGAGTGTGTGACAGTGTCAAGTTTGTATTTGCAGTAAAGTCTATTAACTCTATCTTGATTTGAAGCTTTCGTGACTGCAGGAATCCATACTCTTTGGTTCTTTAGGTAAAGTCACGTAGGTAGAAAATAAAATAAAAAACAACGTTTCGGGCGCAATGCAAGCGCATCCCACCTGATGATGGACGCTTGTGTTGCGCCTGAAACGTTGTGATTTATTTTATTTTATACCTTCGTGACTTTACAGAAAGAACCAAAGAGTATCTATTAACTCTATTTAGCACGGAGGTGAAATCTAAAGAGTAGTTTATTTTTGTTTTCCTCTGGAACTCTTTGTAAGAATGGAGTCAGGAAGTTATCACAGCACACGTGCAGCTGAAGTCGGAACTGTTCATCCCAGCATTCAAGGAAATCTGAGCCTGGCTTCAGAATCAGAATCAGAAAGGGTTTTATTCGCCATGTAAGTTCACACCGACACGGAATTTACTTTGGCAGGATGGTGCATACATTCAACATATAGGAATCTAAAATCTTAAATAAGTTTTAAACAAGTCTTACTATAATAAGGGTTAAAAGTCTAACACCAAGGGGCTGAAGTATATAAAATTGAATAAATATCGAATATAAAATAGCTTTAAGATATAATTTAAAAATAATAAATACAAATAGGTTAGCATAGTTAATATCGGCAAGGTGTCATTTTATAGATAAAATGTTAAAAACAGTGTAAGCCCTTGGCCTTGTTTAACAGGCCAGCAGCAGATGGGAAGAAACTGTTTTTAGGGGGTGAGGTTTTGGTCCTGATGGACCGAAGCCTTCTGCCGGAGGGGAGTAGCTGAAACAGAGAGTGTCCAGGGTGGGAGAAATCGGCCATAATCTTCCTCGCTCGCCTCATGGACCTTGTCGTGTGCAGGTCCTCGAGGGTTGGTAGATTGCAGGCAATTACCTTCTCAGCAGTGTGGATGATACGCTGCAATCTGCTCTTGTCCTTGGCAGTGGCAGCAGCGTACCAGACGGTTATGGAGGAGGTGAGGATGGATTCAATGATCGCTGTATAGAATTGCACCATCATTGTCTTTGGCAGGTTGAATTTCTTCAGCTGCCGTAGAAAGTACATCCTCTGTTGAGCTTTCTTGGTGAGGGAGCTGATGTTCAGTTCCCACTTGAGGTCCCGGGAGAGAATAGTGCCCAGGAAGCGGAAGGACTCTACAATTTTGACTGGGGAGTCTAACAGGGTGATGGGGGTGAGTGGGGCTGTATTCTTCCTGAAGTCCACAACCATCTCAACTGTCTTTAGAGCATTTAGCTCTAAGTTGTTCTGGCTACACCAGGTCACCAGATTGTCAGCTTCCCACCTATAGTCAGACTCATCCCCACCAGAGATCTGCCCAATGAGGGTGGTGTCATCCGCAAACTTCAATAGTTTGACGGACAGATGATTGGAGGTGCAGCTGTTGGTATACAGGGATAAGAGCAGTGGGGAAAGGACGCAGCCCTGAGGAGTTCCGGTGCTGATGGACCTGGAGTCAGAGACTTGTGTTCCCAGCTTAACGCACTGCTTCCTGTCAGACAGGAAGTCTGTGATCCATTTACAGGTGGTGTAGGGCACGTTCAGCTGGAAGAGCTTGTCCTGAAGCAGGGCAGGGATGATGGTGTTGAAGGCAGAGCTGAAGTCCACAAACAGGATCCTGGCGTAGGATGCTGGGACGTCCAGATGCTGTAGGGTGAAGTGGAGGGCCATGTTAACTGCGTCGTCCACAGACCTGTTGGCTCTGTAGGCAAACTGAAGGGGGTCCAGGAGAGGGTCTGTGATGGCTTTGAGGTGTGCCAGGACCAGGCGCTCAAAAGACTTCATTACCACAGATGTAAGGGCGACCGGTCTGTAATCATTTAGTCCTGTTGGCCTTAGCTTTTTGGGCACAGGGATGATGGTGGAGGACTTGAGACAGGCTGGTACATGGCATGTCTCCAGGGAGGTGTTAAAGATGTTGGTGAACACCGGAGACAGCTGGTCAGCGCAGTGCCTGAGGGTGGCTGGAGAGACAGAGTCCGGCCCGGCTGCTTTGCGTGGATTCTGCCTCTTGAAAAGTCTATTAACTTCTCCCTCCTGAAAGGAGATAGTCGTCTCTGTAGTATTGGTGGGGGATGGGGCCTCTTGGGTTGGAAGGGGTGGTTCAGGACAGTCCAATTGTCTTTCAAATCTGCAGTAGAACTCGTTCAGGTCGTTGGCGAGGCGGGAGTCGTTAGTGGTGTGGGGGGCTCTGGGTTTGTAGTTGGTGATCTGCCTGAGCCCTCTCCAGACAGAAGCAGCGTTGTTTGTAGAGAACTGGTGTTTTAGTCTCTCTGAGTACAGTCGTTTAGCCTCTCTCACCGCTTTGCTAAACCTGTTCTTCGACTCCTTGAATCTGTCTCTATCTCCACTCCTAAACGCTTCCTCCTTCTCCAACCTCAACCTTCTGAGCTTTGCTGAAAACCAGGGCTTATTGTTGTTAAAGTTCACCCTGGTACGTGTTGGGATACAGCAGTCCTCACAGAAGCTGATGTAGGACGTCACAGCCTCTGTGAGTTCATCCAGACTATTGGTAGCAGTCGTGAACATATCCCAGTCAGTACAGTCTAAGCACGCCCGCAAATCTTCCACAGCCTCACTGGTCCACTGTTTAGATGTCCTCACAGCAGGTTTACAGAGTTTTAGTTTCTGCCTGTATGCAGGAATCAGGTGGACCATGGCATGGTCAGAGTGTCCTAGTGCTGCTCGGGGCACTGCGTGGTAGGCTCTACTGACTGTAGTGTAGCAGTGATCCCTTCTCTGGTTGGGCATTTAATGAATTGTATGTATTTGGGGAGTTCGTGGCTGAGATTACCTTTGTTAAAGTCGCCAAGTACGATAACCAACAAATCTGGATTTGCTCGCTCCACACTCAGAATCTGATCGGCGAGCATGCGTTGGGCCTCTTTAACCTGAGGACAAGGCGGCAAATAAACTCCGACCAAAATGAGCGACGCGAACTCGCGAGGCGAGTAAAACGGTTTACAGGTTATAAAAATTGATTCAAGGAGTGGAGAACAATGTTGCAGAATCACTGTGACATCTACACACCAGCCACTGTTAATGTAAAAACAAATACCACCGCCTTTCGTCTTGCCGGAGAGTGCTATGTCACGATCCGATCTTACAAGATGGAATCCTGCTAGTTGTAGCGAAGTGTCCGGAATCAAATCACACAGCCATGTTTCTGTGAAGCACAAAGCAGAAGCTGAAAGAAAGTCTTTTTTACCATCAGTAGCTGAAGTTCATCCATTTTGTTGTACAGTGAACGTACGTTGGAGAGGAAAAAGCTCGGAAGCACTGTTCGGATCCCGCGTCTGCGTAGCCGTACTAGAACCCCCGACCGTTTACCCCTTGGGCGGCGTTTCGCTGCTTGAGCAAAGCCTAGCACGGCATTGACTAGAATGCCTACTAATTCTGCCGCTGGAAGCAGAAAAGTAGGAATTAAATCCACAGGAGTTGTTTCCCTGATATTTAAAAGTTCGTCTCTTGTTAGAGAACTCCGAAAATCTTGGCAAAACACTGAATTGACAGACAAAACAAGACAAAACAGGGCGCACCGACCAGCTGAGGCTACCATCATCGGCGCCATCTTCGCACCAGCACGGGTGTGCTGAACAGCAGGACTCTCTCACCAGCACTGGTGTGTTGAACAGTAGGCCCCTCTCACCAGCATGGGAGTGGTGAACAGCAGGCCCCTCTCACCAACACGGGTGTGAACAGTAGGCCTCTCTTACTAGCACAGGTGTGATGAACAGCAGGCCTCTCTCACCAGCACGGGTGTGCTGAACAGCAGGCCCCTCTCACCAGCATGGGAGTGAACAGCAGGCCCCTCTCACCAACACGGGTGTGATGAACAGCACGCCCCTCTCACCAGCACGGGTGTGATGAATAGTAGGCCTCTCTCACCAGCACGGGTGTGCTGAACAGCAGGCCCCTCTCACCAGCACAGGTGTGCTGAACAGCAGGCCCCTCTCACCAGCACGGGTGTGTTGAACAGCAGGCCCCTCTCACCAGTTGCAATTGAACATTAATTTATGCATTTCTGCATAACACAGATATTATTTTCAACGCCCTTTGCTATGTCAGCTGAATTTAGCTTTTATAAATATTCCTTTTTTAGCCAGACAGCCGAAATTGTGTGCTCGGAGTTTTGGGGTAACATTCATTTTGAAGATAATAGGGCTTCCAGGCATATTTGTGACAATTTGCCCTCTCATTGTGTGCAATCACAGCCTGTGTGATGAATTTGGGAAACTTTTTCACTACATTATAAATATAATAATAAGTATAGACGTGTAAGTCATGTGTGACTGTGTATATGTGCATTCCTCTGTGCCTCGATACTGATGTGTAGATGGTTTGGATGTCATTTTTTTTCTGTCTGCAGCTGTCGCTTCGTCTGCAGAATTGGTCTGATGGAGCAAATGCACTCGGCGCAGCTCGGTGCAAAAAGGCAACATTGGGACCAGCGTGCAAACAGCATGGATCATACTGGAAATTTGACACAGCACCAGAGAACACACAAAGTAGAGAAACCTTTCAAGTGCACTGTGTGTGACAAAGCATTTTCATGGCCATCAGTTCTTCAGGCCCATCAGAGAACACATACAGGAGAGAAACTTTTCAAGTGCACTGTGTGTGACAAGGCATTTGCATGGCCATCAGTTCTTCAGGCCCACCAGAGAACACACATGGGAGAGAAACCCTTCAAGTGCAGTGTGTGTGGGAAGGCATTTTCAAAGTCAACTGTTCTTAAAAAACACCAGAGAACACACACAGGAGAGAAACCCTTCAAGTGCACTCTGTGTGGTATGGCGTTTTCAGATTCATACAATCTTGTAATACACCAGAGAACTCACACAGGAGAGAAACCCTTCAAGTGCAGTGTGTGTGGGAAGGCATTTGCACATTCATCTACTCTTGTAATACACCAGAGAACACACACGGGAGAGAAACCTTTCAAGTGCAGTGTGTGTGAAAAGGCGTTTGCACATTCATCTCATCTTGTAGCACACCAGAGAACACACACGGGAGAGAAACCCTTCATGTGCAGTGTGTGTGGAAAGGCATTTGCACATTCATCTGCTCTTGTAGCACACCAGAGAACACACACTGGAGAGAAACCCTTCAAGTGCAGTGTGTGTGGGAAAGCGTTTGCACATGCATCTCCTCTTGCAGCACACCAGAGAACACACACGGGAGAGAAACCCTTCAAGTGCAGTGTGTGTGGGAAGGCGTTTGCACATTCATCTCCTCTTGTAGCACACCAGAGAACACACACGGGAGAGAAACCCTTCAGGTGCATTCCGTGTGGGAAGGCTTTTACACTTTCATCAAATCTTCATGCCCACCAGAGAACACACAAACATCAGAAGATCCACAAGGAGTGGAGTCTGAAATCAGCTTGTGGAAGTCAAAGTGCCGCAATGAGCCCATCCCTCATTAAACAAGAACCGGAAGAAAATCCCAGCTTGGACTTTTTTAAAGGTATCAGGGTGAAATATGAAGAGGTGAAGGTGAAATGTGAAGAAGTGATGTTGAAAACCGAAGAAGTGAAGGTAAAATGTGAAGATGAAGATTCAACTCCAAAATGGGATCTTCACATCGATGGAAGCAATGTGAAGCAGGAGGAGAATTCTGATTGTGAGGCAGAGTGAGGCAACTCCCAGCAGTGCCTGACACCATAGCAATAATTGAAGACTTAGTCCAACATGGACTGAACCCTGATGTCCCTGCGCTAGTTAGGCACTGCCTCACCAACACTTACTTCACCTGGAATGGTACTTTCTACAAACAAAATGAGGGTACCCCCATGGGTTCTCCCTTGTCACCAATGTTTTCATGGAGAAATTTGAATCAGACGCCATCCAGACATCCACCCTGCGTCCTTCCCTGTGGAAGAGATGTGGACGACACGTTTGTCATTTGGCCACATGGCCTACCAGCATTTAACCAATTTTTCGACCACATTAACTCCATACACCCATCCATCAAATTCACCATGGAAGTGGAGAAGGATGGCAAGCTACCATTCTTGGATGTTCTGTTTGAGAGGAGGTCCAATGGCTCTTTGGGACATTCTGTCTACAGGAAGGCAACCCACACAGACTCGTATCTGAAACCTGATTCCCACCACCATCCGGCACAGAAGAATTCCCTAATCAAAACAATACACCATAGGGCCCACTGCATCTCTGACAAACACCACCTGGCCAGTGAATTGAAACACGTACGCCTGGCCCTTAAGATGAATGGATACTCGGACTGTACTATCCGCAAAGCTGTTTCTCCTACCATGAAGAAACAACCTCTTGAGACTGACTTACTGTACCCTGGTGTCTATAAACTGAGTTTCATTTGTGGTGATTGTTACATTGGGGAAGCGAAATTACATGTATCTGACCGCATTCGCCAGCACAAGTCAGATTTGAAACAGAGTAGGACGAATTCTTCAGCCGTGGCTGATCATTGTTACAACGCTGTGGGTTATCATGATATTGTTTTCTCCGATATCAAGGTACTCTGCAAGCCATCTGGATACTACCAAAGATTTGTCCATGAAGCCATATAGATATACAAACATAGACATAACTGCAACCGAGTTGATGGATTCAAATTTAGCAATCATTGGAAAGATTATTAACCCATCCGTGGAACAGGAGCAATAGCAGGAGTAGCTTTACCATCCTGGCTCCCGCCACCCACACCCCAAACTCCCCCCCCCCCCACCCTGTGTCCGTCCTCCCTGGCTCCTACCCCCTCCTCTTACCCTATATAATTAATCTCTCATTACAAATAGCTCTCTCTACAGTAATTTTGCTGTGCTATTTACACCTGATGAAGGAAGCTTGTGTTGCCTCCAAAACGTCGTGATATTTAGTTTTCATTTTTTTATTTTTTACCTACGTGACTTTACCGAAAGAACCAAAGAGGGGATCCTTGCAGTCACGAAAACTTCAAATCTAGAAAAAACTCCCAGCAGTTTGTGGAAGTGGAGGTGTGGGTGGACTTCCTCCGAGACAATACAAAGTCAAATGGAGACCCGGTAGATGTGTAATCTTGAGGCCATGTCTCTCCAAGAGATGCACCTTTGTCACAGGCCTTGAATGAATAGAATGTGAAGTTGAACACTCAATTCCTTGGTTCAACCTGCAGAGTAAGAGCGGCCAGTCTTTGTGGACCTGTGGGTTGGGTAGATCTCTAACCAGGAGCGAGAGCCAATAAGCTCCCAAGCATTCACTAGTTCTAATAATTGCATTGATATGGTGCTTGCTTAATCGCCTCTAAAACTCGAAGTTTTGTATCGTATCTCGTCTCAAACACTCGAAGAGCATCCCCAAGTAGCAGCTGCCCCTGTATGGCCCAAGGTGGTGGCCCTGCACCGGCCTGCATGTGGACAAGAGCCTGTCAGCAGGGGGCGATGATTGATGTGTCATCTCAGTTATGTCATTTGTAGGTAATGTTTAGAACTTGCTAAATTTTGACCGAGACGCCAGCATGCAATGGCCTACTCGTTTTGAATGACGCAATAATATATTGTACGTACACTGTTAAGCAGACAGTGCATACTTTTTTTTAAAATAGCTTGTTAAATTAGGAGTGGATTCCTGCAGTCACGAAAGCTTCAAATCAAGATTGAACTGCCTCTACGGGGAGGGTTTCCACACATCTGTTAGAGCTTTTAACAGACTGTGAAACAAGAAGGCTCACATGATCGAGTCTCTGACCTTTCTGAAGAGATGCCACGACAACAAGGTAATACCGATCGCTTTTACTCACACTTGACATTAATAGATGAAATGTCCTACATCTGATTGGAACCTTGTAGACAACATGATTGCCTGATGACGGACGCTTATGTTGTGTTCGAAACGTCGTGATATATTTTATTTCTACCTACGTGACTTTACCGAAAGAACCAAAGAGTATAGCTTGTTAATACGATGTAACCTGATGCAGTATATTTCAGTGCAGTAATTAAATTTTGTTCATATGCCTGTCAATAATTTAGAATGAATACATGTCTGATTGTGTGCGTACATGTAACATTTTGTCTATAAGGGTCAAACATTCAATAAGTGATGTTCGGACAAAGTGTGTGTTTTGGAAGTCATCTGTACAGATAACTCAGGTGAGACCTGTTGTATTTTTTGTTTTCAGCAAGCGTCTGCCTCTGGAGCAACTCATTGTCTTTGAAATGGGGAGCACACTCGGATAATTCAGTTACAAGGCATACCACTTAAAAGTTACGTCTAGGAGATAGCCTGCAATAGATTAATGTGTCCGTTCGTGCGTCCGTCCCCGTTCAATACTTTAACGAAGTGAAATCTCGTGCTGTTGGGTGTAAAATTAGCAATAGACAGCGCAGAGACTTGTCCTACCAGCCCACCCTGCAGGGACCTGTTAATTCTGTATTATGTGTTGACGTAGATTTTGTCGAACGAGGACTAGAAATGCTCCTTGCTGATTAACGTCTGGATGTCCGTAACCATGGGTTGAAGCAAGCCCGACTGCTGTTGAGACGCTGTCCACCAATAAGGGTCCACAGGTGGATTGCACTGAATCAGTGATGCACTCCCAGAAGGCTGTGCTAGTTATAGTTTGTGTAAAACATTCCTTTGTTTCGTGGAGAGATCGATAAATGAAAGATGTCATGTCTGCTGATCTGCATCATAGCAGGGAGGTAATTTTAAGAGTGCATTTGAAATGCATTTTTATTACAGATTTGTATTCAGTGACAAGGCAGAACACATCTAGTAGATAAATTCTCCACAACAACACTAACAATTTTGAGTGACGTCTTATATGTTGGCAAACTAGGACGGGAAATGGTCCTTGCTGATTAACTTCTGGATGTTCACAACCATGGGTTGAAGCAAGCTGGACCCCCTGCGGCGACACGAATAACCATTTACAGCCTTGGGCCAGGAAAGTTATGAAAAAAATTGCACACGAACGACGCATTCACGCAAGCACCCTATGTTCCGTTTTAAAGTTTTAAAATGAAACAACTTTGAATAGTATTGTTTCGAATTAGATAATTGTATTTCTTCATTAAAAGCTTATCATTTTACATCTGAAAGACTACATTCACAAAGACATTTCGTGTGAATTTTCTCTCGTCATTAAGTAGATGGCCTTGCTGGGGTTTCAGTTCGATGCGGACTTTCACCTGTTTGGGATTGCGGGATCGAAATAAGGCGACACAGAGCTGGCCGTGCCAGAAGACGGCCGTCTGCGATCGATTCCAACGTAATCGAACGTCTGTCTCTGCGCCTCCGTCGTTCGTGCAACACCCCCTGCATGAAAACGACGGAAAGTGCAGCAGATAGATGAAGTGCGCTTGTAACACATTCCTGCGGAGGGAGCTGGTAGGAACGTTGGGTTGCTCGGTCAATGGTCAGGGTCAACGGCGGCGTGGTGTATTCCGCAAATATGCCCGACTGAGGGTGGGCACAAGCCGGCGTGAGTAGGTTAAACGTTGAGTTTTATAAGGGCACCATGGGGTGACCAGCCCCTCCCCACCCAGCCAGCCCCACCCCCCACCCAGCCCCACCCTCCCCACCCAGCCCCTCCCCACTCCTCGCCACCCAGCCCCACCCCTCCCATTTTTGGATGCACGACGGACGGACGGACACAATAATCCCCTGTGGGCTGGTGAAACCAGGAGGTTCCTACCAGTATAAGAGTATAGCCAGTGGGTTTTCAAAGTACCTTCGTCTTACAGAAATTAATTTCGCGTGAGCCCACCGCATTAAAACTGCTCGGCTGAGTGGGGCGAGCCACGGGGTGGGGGAGGTGGGGCGGAGAGAGTGGCACCTCCGTGGAGAGCACGGAAGCAAGGCGATGGTGGCACTGGCGGCACGGGCTGGCACGGGCACGTCCAGCACCCTTGCCTTCATTTACAATGCGGATGTCACGGCGCCCACCCCCTGGCAAATGGCGGGGGCAGCTTATCTATGTCACGTGTCATAGCTCATGTGACTGTTTCTTCTGCCGCGACAATGTGGATGTTTTTTGCCTGAGGACGACCGCTTGTGTTGCGATCGAAACGTGATTTCTTTATTTTATTTTTTCTACCTACGTGACTTTACCGAAAGAACCAAAGAGTATGGAAGACGTCTTGGCTGCTGATCTGTTTCATATGTGTACATCGATATCCCACATTGCTTCCACGCACACACCACAGTGACGGTAGAAATAAGAATGACTTCCGGGGATGGGCAAAGAGCGAGGAATCTCAATGGAGCGAGTTTAGTTTAGATTTGAAGCTTTCGTGACTGCAAGGATTCATACTGTTTGGTGTTTTCGATGAAGTCACGTAGGTAAAAAATCACGTAGGAATAATCAATAAAATAAATGAAAATAACTAGATTTAGTTTTCATTTATTTTTACAACTAGATTTAGTTTTCATTTATTTTTTTACCGAAAAAAACAAAGAGTACTAGTTAGGTTTGTTCGATTCAACATCTCTCTCTCTGCCTGTGTCTCTGTTCGCCTCTGTGTGTCTCTGGAGCGTGCTACTAAGAGATGGGGCCTTACCATCAGCCCCACCAAAACTAAGCACCTGCCTGGGTATTTTGTACCATCGGACACTCCACCCCCACAACTCCCAATCGGTGATGGGGCAGTTGTGGAGAGAGTGGAGAGTTTCCCATACCTGGGCAGTGTGCTTATGACCGGCTCCAGTTGAACAGCAGAGGTCTCACTCCGAATGAGTCGAGGAGCATTATCTTTTCATCGGTTGCGTAACGCTGTGTGGAAGCTACCTGGTCTGTCACTCCGCACTAAGCTTCAGGTCTTCTCGGCTACGGTCATTCCCTCCCTTCTCTACGCTTGCGAAACGTGGACCCCCCTAATGGAACATCTTCGCCGGTTAGAAACAGGCTCGCCTGCCTACGATCCATCCTGGGTTTAACCAGGCTGGATTGTGTGAGGAGCTCACAAATCTTTGAAAGATCTGGGCAAGGTCCCATCGTTGAGCTCCTCCGGCAGGCAAGGCTGCGTTGGCTGGGTCATGTAGCCAGCATGCCCAGCCACCGCATGCCGAAACAGCTTTTGTTCGGCCGGATCGAGGGGGCTAAACGGGCGCGGCACGGGCTAGAGAAGAGATGGAGTGATGTGGTACAGGAGGACGTGGAGCTGAGTGGACTTGCCGATGACTGGTACCAGCGGTGTCAAGATCGGCCTCTGTGGAGGAGGCTCGTGAAGGACGCTACTGGGCAGTTGGAGGCAGTCGCCCTCCAACAACAACGGAGGGCGGAGGAGCGACGCTCACAACAACGAGCGGAGCGCCGGGTGGCTAAAGCACAGCAGGTTGGCACAGTAGGGGGCACAGGTGGTGCATCAGCCAGTCATCTCATTTATCTTAGTCAGTCGACCCGTGGCACTTGGGTCTGCCCCGTGACCTGCCAGCGGGCGTTCGACACTTCACGTGGCCTCAAGGTGCACATGGCCTGGCACAAGCGTCGTGGTGACGTCACCGCCACTTAGTGGCGAATGGCGGTTGTTGTGTCTCTGTCGTCTCTATCTGTCTCTGTGTTCCTCTTGTCTGTCCGCCTGTCTTGTCTGTCTGTGTGTCTATCAGCGTCTGTCCAACCGTAGTCAACGACTGTCAGTAGCAGCAGGCGCCCGTTCAACTCCCACGGCTACACGCCACTCAAACTTGCTCCCAACACAAAGATCCCCTGTATAGCCTGAACAGAATGTTGGGGCAAGTGCTGTTAGTGAGCACCTAACACAAGATCCCCCGTATAGCCTTAACAGACTAGGGGCAAGTGCTGTTAGCGAGCACCTATTAAGGGTGGGACGGCACACGAGGGGGTGGGTGCCCAGCACCACGCCCGGCCGCCTTTGTCTCCCTAGTGGCGATGTTTACACACCGCACTGGGTACTCGTTTGAGGCTGAGTCGACGTAGGGGAGGCTCAGGACCGGTTCAGAAAATCGTCACTGGTTAAGGGCACGAGCGGGAATTGAACTCGGCTGGTCGGGTGCGGAGCGCAGCGCTCACCACGACACTCCCGCGTCAACAAACTTGAACTCTGATCCCGCTCTCTGACGTCACTGCTCAGCATGACCTCATTGGCGTCAAACGCAAGGGGGAGGTGTGCCTTGCTGGTGACATCATGTCACCACGGTATTCGCCCTCCCCCGACCACCGAGCTCTTGAGCGTGACGTCACCTCCGCTAGGCCGCTATCTGTTCCAGTGCAATCCTTATTTGGGCAAAGCCACGCCCAGTGACTGGCGGCTCATAAACATAAAGTCTTAGTTGAAGCCGTCGCAACGGGTTTTAGCGCCCACGCACCATCCCTCGACGTATGGGCCAGGTTCATTAACATAATTTATTCATACTCTGGTTCTTTAGATAAAGTCACGTAGGTAAACAAAATAATAAATACAATATTCTTTTTTGCCTACGTGACTTTACCTAAAGAACCATTGCAGTCACGATAACTTCAAATCTAGAATAATTTATTCACGTACTGAGCCGTTCATTGTGGGAGGGGAGTGTTATCGTACCTCACAAGTGACGTCATGTCAGCTGCTGCCGCGTGACGTCGCGAGGTAACAGGAATCTGCCGCTCCGCCCGTGCACTGAAATCCGAGGTGAGAAATTCTCATCGCGGTGGTGGTTATGGTGATTGTGGTTGTTGTGGTGGTGGTTGTTGTTTACCGAGGTGGAGCCTCGCTCTTTCTCTCTCTCGTAGGGATGTCAATTGAGTAGCAGCGAGCATGGAAGCGATGTCCCGGTTGGAAATTTACAACGCGGGGCCTTGCCTCCTGCCCTCGCCTGATCGCGTTTGCTTCAATTATCTCGCCTAATTTTAATTTGTCTTCACCTGGCTCGCCACTTTGTAACTTTGTTTTACTTTAAATATTCACACAATTTTTTTCATTTTTTTACCAGGCCAAGCCCGCTTGAGCTGCTATACCGCTCTTGTTTTCAGAAGCGACCTGCCCACAACAACAACACCAGGTGAGGCTTGTCAACAGCGTGGCGGTGTTCACTCTAGACGCGTGGTGGTGTTCACTCAAGACGCGTCGTGGTGTTCACTCTATACAGGTCGCAGTGTTCACTCTAGACGCGTGGTGGTGTTCACTCTCTACATGTGGAGGAGGAAGCCTTAATACTGAGCAGGTGAAGGTGGCCAGGCGTGGGTCTGGACACACCACCACCTGTGAACCATGCCAGTGCGTGACAGTGGTGGAGCCAGTGGGGTTGGGGTGGCACGTGCCCCCCCAACGATCCGATCGAAATTCCTAATTTCCATCGGATCATTGGGGTTTATTAGTAACTAGCTTCACTACCCGGCTTCGCCCGTAACTTGGATTCTTGTCTTGGATTCATTTCATATTCCCTTATTTCACTGAAAAACCCTGAAAAAATCGATGCTTGCAAGAATGAAAAAAGCCGAAACAAATCAATTTAACTAACTCGGATGTTTTCACTGAAGGAAATTCAACCTCAACCCACTTCTACGTAAGGTCGATTTTGGCCACTCGGGAAGGGAATGACATGGCAAGCTGAAAATAGTCTCGTTCACTTAGAAATTCCAGACAACATAAGCTGTGAAAATGTAATGACGCCAGAGCTCAGAGTTGGAGAGTTTTTGCTACTTCACGCAAACAAATAGATGTCATTTCTGCGTTATATTTAAGATAGCAGTTGTACCCGTTCTTCGCACGGAGGATATGCATTGACACTCCGAGAAGCCAATGGCTTCATCGGCCAGGAGCGAAGCGCAATACCTAAAATCTCCCGGCACGCCGTTAACAGCTCTAGAAGTTCTAGATTTGAAGCTTTCGTGACTGCAAGGATCCATACTCTTTGGTTCTATTCGGTAAAGTCACGTAAAAAACAACAAAAAATTCACGACGTTTCGGCCACAACACAAGTGGCCTTCATCAGGTGACAGCGCTGGAGTGAACACAGCCAAGCTCAGACCGCGACCTTTTTTAAGCTGTGTGAGAGGAAGCAGAGCACCTTGACAAAGGAATCAGCATTAACAATAGCATTTAATTGGCGGACTTAGCATGATGAGCGGTGTAGAGGGGGTGAACATGTGCAGACCGGCGAGGGGGGGAGGGGGAGGGGAGTTTACATATTCATGGTGTGAAAAGGGAATTTAATCAGCTGCAAAAGTTTGGGATACCACTACTTGAAAAAATATACTGTACCATTGAAAATTTTTTGAATGTTTGGTTTGATTCAGGACATCTTTCCAATGGTTGCTTAATTTGAAACCATCCTCTCGGTTGAAATTGTGTCTGTGTTTGTAAATCTGAATTGCCTCGTGAACAAATCTCTGATAAAAACCCATGGGTTTATCAAACCCATGGGTTTGATAAAGTGGCCTTCACCTGATGAAGGCCACTTGTGTTGTGGCCGAAACGTGATTTTTTTTATTTGTTGTTGTTTTTTTACGTGACTTTACCGAATAGAACCAAAGGGTATAGCTCTAGAAGTACGGCGCGCGAAGAGCCATATGGTAGGGGTAAGCATTGCAGAGCGCTTAACTCAGGTGTTGTGGGTTGACGCCACTCACTTCATGGTCATTCCCCCCCCCTCCACCCAGATACAAAAGTATTTTTATACTTTTTGCATCGTGTACAGTATGAATCTACCCACATGCCCACTTTCAAGTGTGTAGCATGTTGGGAAGTATGCTAAACATTTCTAACAGACACACTATATGCAATAATGCATATATACTCTTTGGTTCTATTCGGTAAAGTCACGTAGGTAAAAATAAAATAACAAAAAATCACGACGTTTCGGCCACAACACAAGTGGCCTTCATCAGGTGAAGGGACTGGACTGTCCAGAGGGACAGTGTTGGAGTGAAGACAACAAGCCCAGGTCGCGTCCTTTAAGCTGTGTGGGAGGAAACAAAAAAACCCCTTGACAAAGGAATTAGCATAAAAATATGTACTGGACCGGCACGGTGGGATGGTGGGGGGGAGTTTACATAATGTTGGTGTGAAGGGAAATAAGCTGCTGTGAAAGTTTGGAATACCTCTACTTGAATAAATATACTGTACCATTGAAAATTAGTTTAATGTTTGGTTTGATTTAGAACATCTTTCCAATGATTGCTTAATTTGAAACCATCCTCTCGGTTGAAATTGTCTGTGTTTGTAAATCTGAATTGCCTCGTGGACAAATCTCTGATAAAAACCCGTGGGTTTGCAGAGAACCTTGGTATCGGAGAAAACTATATCGTGATCACCCACAGCGTTGTAACAGTGATCAGCTACGGCAGAATAATTCGTTCTGCCGTGTTTCAAATCTGATTTGTGCTCGCGAATTCGGTCAGAGACATGTCGTTTCGCCTCCCCGATATAGCAGTCACCACAGGTACAACTCAATTTGTAAACCCCGAGGTACTGTAAGTCAGGAAAGACATCCTTCACGTATGGGATCAGGTCACGGATTTTGTGTACTGTATTGAACCGGACCAGGATCTTGTGTTTAGTATTTTGGAGATCTTTTTAGTAACGCCTGCTATCTATGGTAGTGTGATGGTTTTGACCGGAGTATCAAGTGGTTAAATTTCGATTTAAACCTTTCGTGCATGCAAGGATTCATCTTCTTTGGTTCTTTCGGTAAAGTCACGTAGAATGAGAATAAAATAATAAATTGATAAAATAAAATAACGCAATAAAATTCTCACAACGTTTCGGCCACAACACAAGCGGCCTTCATCAGGTGAAGGGACGAGACTGGGGCTCGTAGCTATCCGTGGTGCTAAAAGTTGAGGCTTAAAGGTCGCGGTCTGAGCTTGGCTGTGTTCGCTCCAGCGCTGTCCTCCAGACAGTCTCGTCCCTTCACCTGATGAAGGCCGCTTGTGTTGTGGCCGAAACGTCGTGAGAATATTATTGTGTTATGTTATTTTATTTTATCAATTTATTATTTTATTCTCATTCTACGTGACTTTACCGAAAGAACCAAAGAAGATGTATCAAGTGGTTGTTTCTGTATGGAGGGAGAAACAGCTTGGCAGATGGTACGGTCAGAGTATCCATTTCTCTTGAGGGCCAGGTGTACATGTTTTAATTCACTGGTCAGGTGGTGTTGGTCTGAAATGCAATGTGCCCTGTGGTATAACGTTTTGATGAGAGAATTATTTTGAGCTGGGTGGTGGTGGGATTCAGGTTTCAAGTAGGAATCTGTGGGTGGGTTTCCTGTAGACAGAATGCCCCAGTGAGCCATCAGGTCTCCTCTCAAACAGAACATCCAAGAATGGTAGCTTGCCATCTTTCTCCACTTCCATGGTGAATTTGATAGCAGGATGTCTAGAATTGATGTGGTGTAGGAAAAGGTTCAAAGCTGGGAGGCCATGTGGCCAAATGACGAAAGTGTCATCCACATATCTTTTCCACAGGGAAGGTCTGAGGGTGGAAGTCTGGATGGCGTCTGATTCAAATTTCTCCATGGAAAGATGTTCTAAATCAAACCAAACATTAAACTAATTTCAATGGTACAGTATATTTATTCAAGTAGTGGTATTCCAAACTTTCACAGCAGCTTATTTCCCTTCACACCAACATTATGTAAACTCCCCCCCACCCCACCGGGCCGGTCCAGTACATATTTTTATGCTAATTCCTTTGTCAAGGGGTTTTTTTGTTTCCTCCCACACAGCTTAAAGGACGTGACCTGGGCTTGCTGTTTTCACTCCAACGCTTTCCTCTGGACAGTCCAGTCTCTTCACCTGATGAAGGCCACTTGTGTTGTGGCCGAAACGTCGTGATTTTTTGTTCTTTTAACCTACGTGACTTTACCGAATAGAACCAAAGAGTATGGATCCTTGCAGTCATGAAAGCTTCAAATCTAGAATAATGCATGTAGTTTTTTGCACGGCAAGTGAGCTGTGACGTCAAATCTATCACGTGACCCTCGCATGTGGAAGCGTAACGCATTGTAGTGTAGTGCTTAGCTCGCCCGCGTTACAAACCCGGCGACCCAAGTTCGATTCCCGCTCACGGCCACCACCAGTAACGATTATTTGAACCGATTCTGGGCCTCCCCTAGGTCGACTCAGCCTCAAACGAGTAACTGTTGTGGTGGGAACATCGCCACTGGGGAGACAAAGGTGATCGGGTGTGGTGAATCCAAGTCCCGGGCGAAGCTGGGTGGTACAGCTAGTATATAGATAAATCGGAATTTTGCGACCTCCCTCACTGCCACCGTGTGGCATATTATTACGTGCCAGGGACTCTGAGATGATAGGACAACAGTCCGAGTCCATAATTAGCAATAAGTAACGGTAAAGCAGTTACAAGCAACTCACAGAATTGTGCGCAGTTGCGTATACAGTACACGACTTCCCTGAAGGCAAACACCTTCAGCGAGCGCGATGCCGATCACACGTGTTGAATACAAAGCAAGGGACAAGCCCTTACTTACTAGCAACTCCTTACTAACAACTCATATAATTTTTCATTGCTGGAGGGGTTGCCCCCCCTCCACCTGAAAATCCTGGCTCCGCCTCTGAGTGTGTGACAGTATCAAGTTTGTATTTGTAGTAAAGTCTATTAAGTTTAACACGTAGGCTTTCGCGACCAATATTATTCATAATAAAGGTTTTTGGGTTAGATCGCGTTATTTATAAATGTGTCGTAACCCTCCACCACCCGACACGGCCAATCAGCAAAAAAAGTGTCACATTGACAAAAGACAAATAATTCACTACTTTAGCCCACCGGTGTGTTGAAGAGTGAATCCACAACATTTACAGTTTGAGTACGACGTTTCGCTGGTAAATACATCCAGGATCATTGGGCAATTCGCCAGAATGGTAAAGCCCTCGCTTGCTCCTGGTTTTATATAGAGCAGCAGGGTGATGTCATCATTTAACTCATATCAGGTGCAGTGATTAGAGGCGGAGGGGGGTATTGTAATTATATAATCGATTAGTAATCAGTCAATGGTTATGATTAGTAATGAGTTGTAGATTAGTAATTAGTTGTAATGTGTGTTAGTGATTATATGCTATGTTAGTAATCCGTTAATTAGTATGTTTCCCCTATAAGAAATTGTAATGTGCATTCATATTCTTAGCTCCCTCGGCAAAGCCACGCCGAAGGGAAACAACAAAACAACAAACATAGATAATCTATTATTTTATTGCTTCCCCCCCAACGTGACTCCACCGAAAGATCCAAGAACATGAATCACTGCAGTCACGAAAGCTTTAAATCAAAATGTAATGTGTATTATTTAATAATACGCTTCCAGGCCGCACTAAGCCTGTAGCTGTCAGAGCGATCAAAGTTATTCTTATTCCTCTCAATTTCAATGGATTCTCTAATTAGTCTTTGCCAGTAATAATTAGTTTTACACAACACTGCAACATTGTCAAAATCAATTGAGTGTCCTTGTTGACAAGCATGTTCTGCCACTGCCGACAGTTGTGTTTGAGATAATTTAATATTTCTCTGATATTCTTTTAGTCTTACGCTGATGTTACGTCCCGTCTGTCCAATATAGCATCTGCCACATAAACAATTAATCCGATATACACCTGTTGATAATTTAGGTAATGCATCTTTAGTGCAAGATACTAGTTTTTGAATTTTGTGTACTGTACCAAATTTTACTGTAATGTTTTGCTTTTGCAAAACACGGGCTAATTTGTCAGTTACTCCTGAGAAATATGGAATTTTTATTGTTTTAACAATCTGATCGCTTTCAGAAGTATTGCTTTGCGATCGTGATTTGGCATTCAGTGCTCTGTTAATTTGAGCATTATTGTAGCCATTCTGTCGTAGTGCGTCTTTAACGTGTTTAATCTCTCTCACTAGACTCTCACCATCTGACACTGTTTTAGCCCGATGTATGAGCGTCTTGATAAGAGAGGATTTCTGAGCTGGATGATGACGTGATTCTGCAGGAATCCATACTCTTTGGTTCTTTCGGTAAAGTCACGTAGGTATAAAATAGAATAAAAAACGTTTCGGGCGCAACACAAGCACCCATCCCACCTGATAATGGATGCTTGTGTTGCACCTGAAACGTTGTGGTTTATTTCATTTTATACCTTCGTGACTTTACCGAAAGAACCAAAGAGTATCTGTTAACTCTATTTAGCACGGAGGTGAAATCTAAAGAGTAGTTTATTTTTGTTTTCCTCTGGAACTCTTTGTAAGAATGGAGTCAGGAAGTTATCACAGCACACGTGCAGCTGAAGTCAGATCTGTTCATCCCAGCATTCAAGGAAATCTTAGCCTGGCTTCACACCTCTAAGTTGCGATTGAATATTAATTTATGCATTTCTGCATAACACAAATAGTATTATTTTCAACGCCCTTTGCTATGTCAGCTGAATTTAGCTTTTATAAATATTCCTTTTTTAGCCAGACAGCCGAAATTGTGTGCTCGGAGTTTTGGGTTAACATTCATTTTGAAGATAATAGGGCTTCCAGGCATATTTGTGACAATTTGCCCTCTCATTGTGAGCAATCACAGCCTGTGTGATGAATTTGGGAAACCTTTTCACTACATTATAAATATATTAATAAGTATAGACGTGTAAGTCATGTGTGACTGTGTATATATGCATTCCTCTGTGCCTCGATACTGATGTGTAGATGGTTTGGATGTAATTTTTTTTCTGTCTGCAGCTGTCGCTTCGTCTGCAGAATTGGTCTGATGGAGCAAAGGCACTCGGCGCAGCTCGGTGCAAAAAGGCAACATTGGGACCAGCGTGCAAACAGCATGGATCATACCGGAAATTTTACACAGCACCAGAGAACACACAAAGTAAAGAAACCTTTCAAGTGCACTGTGTGTGACAAGGCATTTGCACGGCCATCAGTTCTTCAGGCCCACCAGAGAACACATACAGGAGAGAAACCTTTCAAGTGCACTGTGTGTGACAAGGCATTTGCATGGCCATCAGTTCTTCAGGCCCACCAGAGAACACACATGGGAGAGAAACCCTTCAAGTGCAGTGTGTGTGGGAAGGCATTTTCAAAGTCAACTGTTCTTAAAAAACACCAGAGAACACACACAGGAGAGAAACCCTTCAAGTGCACTCTGTGCGGTATGGCGTTTTCAGATTCATACAATCTTGTAATACACCAGAGAACTCACACAGGAGAGAAACCCTTCAAGTGCAGTGTGTGTGGGAAGGCGTTTGCACATTCATCTAATCTTGTAGCACACCAGAGAACACACACGGGAGAGAAACCCTTCATGTGCACTGTGTGTGGGAAGGCGGTTGCACATTTATCTTCTCTTATAGCACACCAGAGAACACACACGGGAGAGAAACCCTTCATGTGCAGTGTGTGTGGGAAGGTGTTTGCACATGCATCTCCTTTTGCAGCACACCAGAGAACACACACGGGAGAGAAACCCTTCAAGTGCAGTGTGTGTGGGAAGGCGTTTGCAAATTCATCTGCTCTTGTAGCACACCAGAGAACACACACGGGAGAGAAACCCTTCATGTGCACTGTGTGTGGGAAGGCGGTTGCACAGTCATCTTCTCTTATAGCACACCAGAGAACACACACGGGAGAGAAACCCTTCATGTGCCGTGTGTGTGGGAAGGCGTTTGCACATGCATCTGCTTTTGCAGCACACCAGAGAACACACACGGGAGATAAACCCTTCAAGTGCAGTGTGTGTGGGAAGGCGTTTGCACATTCATCTCCTCTTGTAGCACACCAGAGAACACACACGGGAGAGAAACCCTTCAGGTGCATTCCGTGCGGGAAGACTTTTACACTTTCATCAAATCTTCATGCCCACCATAGAACACACAAGCATCAGAAAGTCCACAAGGAGTGGAATCTGAAATCAGCTTGTGAAAGTCAAAGTGCCGCAATGAGCCCATCCCTCATGAAACAAAAACCGGAAGAAAATCCCAACTTGGACACTTTTAAAGGTATCGAGGTGAAATATGAAGAGGTGAAGGTGAAATGTGAAGAAGTGATGGTGAAGAGCGAAGAAGTGAAGGTAAAATGTGAAGATGAAGATTTGACTCCAAAATCGGACCTTAACATCGATGGAGGCAACGTGAAGCAGGAGGAGAATTCTGACTGCGAGGCAGAGCAAGGCAACTCCCAGCAGTTTGTGGAAGTGGAGGTGTGGGTGGACTTCCTCCGAGACAATACAAAGTCAAATGGAGACCCGGTAGATGTGTAAGCTTGAGACGATGTCGCTCCAATAGATGCACCTTTGTCACAGGCCTTGAATGACAAGAATGTGAAGTTGAACACTCAATTCCGAGGTTCAACCTGCAGGGTAAGAGCTGCCAGTCTTTGTGGAACTAGAGCCAATAAGCTCCCAAGCATTATGAGACCTCCTTTGCCAGTAACAAGATATAGTAATAGGTTTTTACCCTTTTATCTGGCACAAAAAACTGATACCTTTATACAAGATGACGCCTTTTGGCGCCTTTTGGCGTCATCTGGTCCAACACCAGTGGAGACTAGACTCTAAGAAAAGCCGTCTCGGGTGTGGACCAATCAAATTCAAGGACGGTACATAACATCAGAGTTGTCTTTTTTGTTTGCATTTTGACTACTTGTATTGTGGTTAGTGCAAATATGATTGCTTGTATAAAGGTATGAGTTTTTGTTCCAGATAAAAGGGTAAAAGCTCCCAAGCATTCACTATGTTCTAATCGCCTCAGCAATTCAGAGTTTTGTATCGTATCTCGTCTCACACTCGAAGAGCATCCCCAAGTAGCAGCTGCCTCTGTGTGGCACAAGGTGGTGGCCCTGCACCGGCCTGCATGTGTACAAGAGCCTGTCAGCAGGGGGCGATGATTGGTGTCATCTCAGCTATGTCATTTGTAGGTAATGTTTAGAACTTGCTAAATTTTGACCGAGATGCCAGCATGCAATGGCCTACTCGTTTTGAATGATGCAATCATATATTGTACGTACACTGTTAAGCAGACGGTGCATACTTTTTTAAAAATATCTTGTTAAATTAGGAGTGGATTCCTGCAGTCACGAAAGCTTCAAATCAAGATTGAACTGCCTCTACGGGGAGGGTTTCCACACATCTGTTAGAGCTTTTAACAGACTGTGAAACAAGAAGGCTCACATGATCGAGTCTCTGACCTATCTGAAGAGATGCCACGACAACAAGGTAATATCTTCTTTGGTTCTTTCGGTAAAGTAACGTAGAATGAGAATAAAATAATAAACTAATAAAATAGAATAATAAAATTCTCACGACGTTTCGGCCACAACACAAGTGGCCTTCAGGTGAAAGGAACAGACCTGTCAGGACGACAGAGCTTCAATGAACGTTGTTAAGATTCGTAGCGTCCTTTAAAATGGTTTAGAGAAGTGAGGCACCTTGACAAAGGGGTTACATATTAAACAGGAGAATTTAGCATTTAAATAGCTGAGTGATTAGCTTGTGACTGGTCGTAGAAATAGCTATGTTAAAGTCAAAGCTTACACATCCACAGCGGCACCTAGTACAAATCAAACAGGAGAATTTAGCATTGAAATAACTGAGGGATTAGCTTGTGACTGGTCATAGAAATAGCTATGTTAAAGTCAAAGCCTACACCACAGAGGCACCTAGTACAAATCAAACAGGATAATTTAGCATTGAAATAGCTGAGTGATTAGCCGGTAATACCGATCGCTTTTGCTCACACTTGACATTAACAGATGAAATGTCCACATCTGATTGAAACCTTGTAGACAACATGATTGCCTGATGACGGACGCTTGTGTTGTGTTCGAAACGTCGTGATATATTTTATTTCTACCTACGTGACTTTACCGAAAGAACCAAAGAGTATAGCTTCTTGTTAATACGATGTAACCTGATGCAGTATATTTCAGTGCAGTAATTAAATTTTGTTAATATGCCTGTCAATAATTTAGAATTAATACTTGTCTGGTTGTGTGCGTACATGTAGCATTTTGTCTATAAGGGTCAAACATTGAATAAGTGATGTTTGGACAAAGTGTGTGTTTTGGAAGTCATCTGTACAGATAACTCAGATGAGACCTGTTGTATTTTTTGTGTTTTCAGCAAGCGTCTGCCTTTGGAGCAACTCATTGTCTTTGAAATGGGGAGCACACTCGGATAATTCAGTTTCAAGGCATACCACTTAAAAGTTACGTCTTGGAGATACATTCTCTACAACACGAATTATAATTTTGTATCATGTGTTGATGTAGATTTTGTCGAACGAGGACTAGAAATGTTCCTTGCTGATTAACGTCTGGATGTCCGTAACCATGGGTTGAAGCAAGCCCGACTGCTGTTGAGACGCTGTCCACCAATAAAGGTCCACAGGTGGCTTGCACTGAATCAATGATGCACTCCCAGAAGGCTGTGCTAGTTATAGTTTGTGTAAAACATTCCTTTGTTTCGTGGAGAGATCGATAAATGAAAGATGTCATGTCTGCTGATCTGCTTCATAGCAGGGAGGTAATTTTAAAAGTGCATTTGAAATGCATTTTTATTACAGATTTGTATTCAGTGACAAGGCAGAACACATCTAGTAGATACATTCTCCACAACAACACTCATAATTGTGCGTGACGTCTTTTATGTTGGCGAACTAGGACAGGAAATGGTCCTTGCTGATTAACTTCTGGATGTTCACAACCATGGGTTGAAGCAAGCCGGATCCCCTGCGGCGCCTCTGAATAACCATTTACAGCCTTGGGCCAGGAAAGTTATGAAAAAAATTGCACACGAACGACGCATTCACGCAAGCACCCGATGCTCCGTTTTGAAGTTTTAAAATGAAACAACTTTGAATAGTATTGTTTCGAATTAGATAATTGTATTTCTTCATTAAAAGCTTATCATTTTACATCTGAAAGACTACATTCACAAAGAAATTTCGTGTGAATTTTCTCTCGTCATTAAGTAGATGGCCTTGCTGGGGTTTCGGTTCGATGCGGACTTTCACCTGTTTGGGATTGCGGGATCGAGATAAGGCGACACAGAGCTGGCCGTGCCAGAAGACTGCCGTCTGCGATCGATTCCAACGTAATCGAACGTCTGTCTCTGCGCCTCCGTCGTTCGTGCAGCGCCCCCTGCATGAAAACAATGGAAAGTGCAGCAGATATGAAGTTGTGCGCTTGTAACACATTCCTGCGGAGGAAGCTGGTAGGAACGTTGGGTTGCTCGGTCAATCGTCAGGGTCAACGGCGGCGTGGTGTATTCCGCAAATATGCCCGACTGAGGGTGGGCACAAGCCGGCGTGAGTCGGTTAAACGTTGAGTTTTATAAGGGCACCATGGGGTGACCAGCCCCTTCCCACCCAGCCAGCCCCACCCAGCCCCTCCCCACCTCTCGCCACCCAGCCCCACCCCTCCCATTTTTGGATGCGCGACAGACGGACGGACGCAATAATCCCCTGTGGGCTGGTGAAACCAGGAGTTTCTTACCAGTAAAAGACTATTGCCAGTGGGTTTTCAAAGTACCTTCGTCTTACAGAAATCAATTTCGCGTGAGCCCACCGCATTAAAACTGCTCGGCTGAGCGGGGCGAGCCACGGGGGGGGAGGGGGGGGCGGAGAGAGTGGCACCTCCGTGGAGAGCGCGGAAGCAGGGCGATGGTGGCACTGGCGGCGCGGGCTGGCACGGGCACGTCCAGCACCCTTGCCTTCATTTACAATGCGGCTGCCACGGCGCCACCCCCTGGCAAACGGTGGTGGGGGGGGGGGGCAGCCTATGTCACGTGTCATAGCTCACGTGACTGTTTCTTCTGCTGCGACAATGTGGATTTTTTGCCTCAGGACGACCGCTTGTGATCGAAACGTGATTTATTTAGTTTATTTTTTCTACCTACGTGACTTTACCGAAAGAACCAAAGAATATGAAAGACGTCTTGGCTGCTGATCTGTTTCATATGTGTACATCGATATCCCACATTGCTTACACGTACACACCACAGTGACAATAGAAATAAGAGCCACTTCTGGGGATGGGCAAAGAGCAAGGAATCTCTTTCAATGGAGCGAGTTAAGTTTCAATTTGAAGCTTTCGTGACTGCAAGGATTCATACACTTTGGTTTTTTATATGAACTCACGTAGGTAAAAAACCAAGTAGGAAAAAAATTAATGAAATAAAATAAATGAAAATCAATAAAATAAATGAAAATAACTAGATTTAGTTTTCATTTATTATTACAACTAGATTTAGTTTTCATTTATTTTTTTACCGAAAAAAACAAAGAGTACGAGTTACCTTCTTTGGTTCTTTCGGTAAAGTCACGTAGAATGATAATAAAATAATACATTGATAAAATAAAATAACACAATAATATTCTCACGACGTTTCGGCCACAACACAAGCGGCCTTCATCAGGTGAAGGGGGCGAGACTGTCTGGTAGGACAGCGCTGGAGTGAAAGAGCCACGTTCAGATACGGCCTTTAAGCTGTGTGAGAGGAACAAAGCGCCTTAGAGTCGCGGCATCTCTTCAGAAAGGTGAGAGACTCGATTAGTTGAGCCTTCTTATCCCGAAGTCTGTTGAATGATCTTAAGGATGTGTGGAATCCCTCCCCGTAGAGGCGGTTAAATTTCGATTTAAAGCTTTCGTGACTGCAATGATTCATCTTCTTTGGTTCTTGAAGGCCGTATCTGAACGTGGCTCTTTCACTCCAGCGCTGTCCTACCAGACAGTCTCGCCCCCTTCACCTGATGAAGGCCGCTTGTGTTGTGGCCGAAACGTCGTGAGAATATTATTGTGTTATTTTATCAATTTATTATTTTATTATCATTCTACGTGACTTTACCGAAAGAACCAAAGAAGATGAATCATTGCAGTCACGAAAGCTTTAGTACGAGTTACGTTTGTTCGATTCAACATCTCCATTTCTGCCTGTGTCTCTGTTCGCCTCTGTGTGTCTCTCTCTGCCTGTGTCTCTGGAGCGTGCCACTAAGAGATGGGGCCTTACCATCAGCCCCACCAAAACTAAGCACCTGCCTGGGTATTTTGTACCATCGGACACCCAACAATTCCCAATCGGTGATGGGGCAGTTGTGGAGAGAGTGAAGAGTTTCCCATACCTGGGCAGTGTGCTTATGACTGGCTCCAGTTTAACAGCAGAGGTCTCACTCCGAATCAGTCGAGCGGCAATATCTTTTCATCGGTTGCGTAACGCTGTGTGGAAGCTACCTGGTCTGTCACTCCGCACTAAGCTTCAGGTCTTCTCGGCCACGGTCATTCCCTCCCTTCTCTACGCTTGCGAAACGTGGACCCCCCTAATGAAACATCTTCGCCGGTTAGAAACATTTAGGCTCGCTTGCCTACGATCCATCCTGGGTTTAACCAGGCTGGACTGTGTGAGGAGCTCACGAATCTTTGAAAGATCTGGGCAAGGTCCCATCGTTGAGCTCCTCCGGCGGGCAAGGCTACGTTGGCTGGGTCATGTAGTCCGCATGCCCAGCCACCGCATGCCGAAACAGCTTTTGTTCGGCCGGATCGAGGGGGCTAAACGGGCGCGGCACAGGCTAGAGAAGAGATGGAGTGATGTGGTACAGGAGGACGTGGAGCTGAGTGGACTTGCTGATGACTGGTACCAGCGGTGTCAAGATCGGCCTCTGTGGAGGAGGCTCGTGAAGGACGCTACTAGGCAGTTGGAGGCAGTCGCCCTCCAACAACAACGGAGGGCGGAGGAGCGACGCTCACAACAACGAGCAGAGCGCCGGGTGGCTAAAGCACAGCAGGTTGGCACAGTAGGGGGCACAGGTGGTGCATCAGCCAGTCATCTTAGTCGACCCGAGGCACTTGGGTCTGCCCCGTGACCTGCCAGCGGGCGTACAACACTTCACGTGGCCTCAAGGTGCACATGGCCTGGCACAAGCGTCGTGGTGACGTCACCGCCACTTAGTGGCGAATGGCGGTTGTTGTGTCTCTGTCTATGTCGTCTCTCTCTGTCTCTGTGTTCCTCTTGTCTGTCCGCCTGTCTTGTCTGTCTGTGTGTGTCTATCAGCGTCTGTCCAACCGTAGTCAACGACTGTCAGTAGCAGCAGGCGCCCGTTCAACTCCTACGGCTACACGCCACTCAAACTTGCTCCCAACACAAAGATCCCCCGTATAGCCTGGACAGAATGTTGGGGCAAGTGCTGTTAGCGAGCACCTATTAAGGGTGGGACGGCACACGAGGGGGTGGGTCCCCAGCACCACGCCCGGCCGCCTTTGTCTCCCTAGTGGCGATGTTTACACACCGCACCGGGTACTCGTTTGAGGCTGAGTCGACGTAGGGGAGGCTCAGGACCGGTTCAGAAAATCGTCACTGGTTAAGGGCACGAGCGGGAATTGAACTCGGCTGGTAGAGTGCGGAGCGCAGCGCTCACCACGACACTGCCGCGTCAACAAACTTGAATTCTGACCCCGCTCTCTGACGTCACTGCTCAGCATGACCTCATTGGCGTCAAACGCAACGGGGAGGTGTGCCTCGCTAGTGACATCATGTCACCACGGTATTCGCCCACCCCCGAGCTCTTGAGCGTGACGTCACCTCCGCTAGGCCGCTTCCGATGTCTGTTCCAGTGCAATCCTTATTTGGGCAAAGCCACGCCCAGTGACTGGCGGCTTATTAACATAATGTCTTCGTGAAAGCCGAGGCGACGGGTTCAGCACCCACGCACCATCCCTCGACATATGGGCCAGGTTCATTAACATAATTTATTCATACTCTGGTTCTTTAGATAAAGTTACGTAGGTAAACAAAATAATAAATACAATATTTGTTTTGCCTACGTGACTTTACCTAAAGAACCAAAGAGTATGGATCATTGCAGTCACGAAAACTTCAAATCTAGAATAATTTATTCACGTACGGAGCCGTTCATTGTGGGAGTGTTATCGTACCTCACAAGTGACGTCATGTCAGCTGCTGGCGCGTGACGTCGCGAGGTAACAGGAATCTGCCGCTCCGTCCGTGCACTGAAATCGGAGGTGAGAAATTCTCATCGCGGTGGTGATTGTGGTTGTTGTGATGGTGGTTGTTGTTTACCGAGGTAGAGCCTCGCTCTTTCTCTCGTAGGGATGTCAATTGAGTAGCAGCGAGCATGGAAGCGATGTCCCGGTTGGAAATTTACAACGCGGGGCCTTGCCTCCTGCCCTCGCCTGATCGCGTTTGCTTCAATTATCTTGCCTAATTTTAATTTGTCTTCACCTGGCTCGCCACTTTGTAACTTTGTTTTATTTTAAATATTCACACAATTTTTTTCATTTTTTTACCAGGCCGAGCCCGCTTGAGCTGCTATATCGCTCTTGTTTTCAGAAGCGGCCTGCCCACAACAACAAGGTGAGGCTTATTCTTAGTTTTTTCGGTAAAGTCACGTTGAAGAGAAACAACAAAATAACAAAATATATATAAAACAATAAAAAATTCTCACGACGTTTCGACCATAACTCAAACGGTCATCATCAGGTGTGTTGGTTTGCATAAATTTATTTTTAAACGGCACATTTATTTATTTATAAAAAAACGTTGGCGTCACGCGCAGCGATTTGGCAGTTTGCCCAGGACTAGTCCATCTATTTTTTTAAAAAGAGGAGGGGGGAGACGAAATTTTTTATAATGTATGCTGTCTGAAAGCCACTGTAAGCGTGAACAATCAATTAAGAACTGAAATGATTTATCAAATCTTTCCAATGATTGCTAAGATAGAATCCATCTTCTCGGTTGAAATTGTCTCTGTGCTTGTATATGTGGATAGCCTCATGAACGAATCTCTCATGGAAGCCAGATGGCTTACAAAGAACCTCCGTCTTGGAAAAGTCAATGGCATGTGAGCCTACTGAATTAGAACAATGATCTGCTACGGCCGAGGTGTTGGTCCTACCGTGTTTAAGGTCTGCTTTATGTTCACGAATGCGGTCCGAGACATGGCGTTTGGTTTCTCCAATGTAACTACTACCACAGAGGCAACTTAGTTTGTAGACACCAGGGTATTGTATGTCCGGAATCACATCTTTTACAGACGGAACCAGATCACGGATTTTATGTAATGTGTTGAAACGGACCTGGATCTTGTGTTTATTCAAGATTTTGGAGATTTTTTTTGTGATCCCAGCAATGTAGGGTAAAGTGATGGTTTTGAAAGGCTCCTCAAGAGGGTTCTTCTTCATGGTTTGAGTGATAGCTTTGTGAATTGTATAGTCGGAGTAACCATTAGCCCTAAGAGCTTGGTGTACGTGCTTGAGTTCACTGCTTATGTGTTCCTGGTCGGATATGCATTGGGCTCTATGATACAGAGTCTTGATGAGAGAATTCTTCTGTGATGGATGGTGGTGGGAATCCGGTTTCAGATAAGCATCCGTATGGGTAGCTTTCCTGTAGACAGAGTGGCTCATTGAACCATCAGGTCTCTTTTTAATTAGGACATCCAAAAAAGGTATCTTGCCATCTATTTCGACTTCCATGGTAAATCTGATGGCTGGGTGTATGGAATTGATGTGGTCGAAGAATTGGTCTAGAGCAGGCCGGCCATGTGGCCAGATGACAAAAGTGTCATCCACGTACCTCTTCCATAAGGTTGGGCGCAGAGTGGCAGTCTGGATGGCGTCAGTCTCAAATTTCTCCATGAAAATGTTAGCTATAACTGGAGAAAGGGGGGAGCCCATTGGGGTGCCCTCAGTTTGTTTGTAGAAAGTTCCATTCCAAGTGAAGTATGTATTGGTTAAACAGTGTCTCACCAGGGGGGGTACCTCAGTGTTTAGTCCTTGATGAACCAAGTCTTCAATGATTGCAATGGTGTCAGGTACAGGAACCTTGGTGAATAAGGAAACTACATCAAAACTGACAAGCAGGTCGTCTGGGGACAGGGAAATACCCTTGATTGTTGATACCAGGTGAGTAGAATTTTGTACCGCAGAGGTGGTCTTTCCAGTGAAAGGACGCAGGATTTCAGACAAAAAACGAGCTAGTTTGTAGGTGGGGGAGCTGATAGTAGAGACTATGGGACGAAGAGGTGTATCAACTTTATGTATTTTTGGTAAGCCGTATAATCTTGGTGGCCTGGCAGCAGGTTTCAACGAAAACTGTTTAGATTGATCAATTAATGCGGTTGAATCAGAAATTATTTTGTTGGTTTGTGTGACGAGGCTGTTGGTGGGATCTCTTTTTATTTTTGTATAACTACCATCGTCGAGTAATTCTTTAATTTTGTTGTTGTATTCTATTTTATCCATGATGACAGTAGCATTGCCTTTGTCAGCTGAGAGAACTACAATATCATTCCTCTTTTTTAATTTATATAATTCAAAACGCTCATCTTTGCTGAGGTTGCTAGCTGGCATCTTAGCGTTTTTGAGGGTTGCAGCGATTTCAGATCTTGCTACGTCTGCAGCGATGTGACCCAGGCCACTGAGAGCAACGTCTACTTGGGCAATTATATCATTAACTGGTATGTGTTTAGGTGTGACTGCAAAGTTTAGACCTTTAGCTAAAACGGATTTCAGACCATCGGAAATAGAACTGTTACTGCGATTAATTACGACTTTATTAACGTCTAACTTTTTGGTGTGTGGGTCCGGTCTTTTGTTGAAGAGGAGGTTAAATTTGGAAATCAGGTTTTCCTTACATTTGGTCGACATAGTAGCAGCTGAAGAGGCAGTCATATTGTCTACATGTTCCCAATCCGATGTGGACATTATTGCCGTCAATGATAAGTGTGATTTGTAGAGTGTCTTGTCTAACTGATCTAGTTCTGTGCGTATAAGTCCGATTTTTTCTGAGATAAGAGCTAAGCTAGTTTTGAAAAGAATTCGTTTCGCATTAGAAGAAGTTACAGCAGCAGAGGTCAGTGTAAATGCGATTGGTATTACCCCAGAGTCGCGGCATCTCTTCAGGAAGGTGAGAGACTCGATCAGCTGAGCTTTCTTATCCCGGAGTTTGTTGAAGGATCTTAAAGTTATGTGAAAACCCTCCCCGTAGAGGCGATTAAATTTTGATTTAAAGCTTTCGTGACTGCAGTAATTCATATTCTTAGTTTTTTCGGTAAAGTCACGTTGAAGAGAAACAACAAAATAACAATATATATATAAAACAATAAAAAATTCTCACGACGTTTCGACCATAACTCAAACGGTCATCATCAGGTGTGTTGGTTTGCATAAATTTATTTTTAAACGGCACATTTATTTATTTATAAAAAACGTTGGCGTCACGCGCAGCGATTTGGCAGTTTGCCCAGGACTAGTCCATCTATTTTTTTGAAAAGAGGAGGGGGGAGACGAAATTTTTTATAATGTATGCTGTCTGAAAGCCACTGTAAGCGTGAACAATCAATTAAGAACTGAAATGATTTATCAAATCTTTCCAATGATTGCTAAGATAGAATCCATCTTCTCGGTTGAAATTGTCTCTGTGCTTGTATATGTGGATAGCCTCATGAACGAATCTCCATATATATAAAAGACAAAGTTGTGAAAATGTGTGTCTGTTCAAAATGTTTAGCGTACTTTCCGACATGCAACACACTTTAAATTTGCCGTGTGGGTACTTTCCAGACTGTACACCATGCAAAAATTATAAAAATAGACTTTTTTTAGGGAGGGGGAGCTCAATCATGCATGTAGTTTTTTGCACGGCAAGTGAGCTGTGACGTCAAATCTGTCACGTGACCCTCGCATGTGGAAGCGTAACGCATTGTCGTGAAGCGGTTAGCACGCCTCGCTACAAACCCGGCGACCCTAGTTCGATTCCCGCTCATGGCCACCACCCGGTGACGATTATTTGAACCGATTCTGGGCCTCCACTAGGTCGACTCAGCCTCAAACGAGTAACTGGTGTGGTGTGAACATCGCCACTGGGGAGACAAAGGCGGCCGGGTGTAGTGAATCCAAGTCCCGGGCGAAGTCGGGTAGTACAGCTAGTATTAAGATAAATTGGAATTTTACGACCCCCCCCCCACTGCCACCGTGTGGCATATTATTACGTGCCAGGGACTCTATGAGATGATAGGACAACAGTCCGAGTCCATAATTGGCAATAATTAACGGTAAACCAGTTGCAAGCGACTCACAGAAGTGTGCGTAGTTGCGTATACAGTACACGACTTCCCTGAAGGCAAACACCTTCAGCGAGCACGATGCCGATCACACGCGTCGAATACAAAGCAAGGGACAAGCCCTTACTTACTAACAACTCCTTACTAACAACTCCTTACTAACAACTATCATTTTTCATTGCTGGAGGGGTTGCCCCCCCCCCCCCCCACCTGAACATCTTGGCTCTGCCTCTGAGTGTGTGACAGTGTCAAGTTTGTATTTGTAGTAAAGTCTATTAACTCTATCTTGATTTGAAGCTTTCGTGACTGCAGGAATCCATACTCTTTGGTTCTTTCGGTAAAGTCACGTAGGTAGAAAATAAAATAAAAAACAATGTTTCGGGTGCAACACAAGCACCCATCCCACCTCATGATGGACGCTTGTGTTGCGCCTGAAACGTTGTGATTTATTTTATTTTATACCTTCGTGACTTTACCGAAAGAACCAAAGAGTATCTGTTAACTCTATTTAGCACGGAGGTGAAATCTAAAGAGGAGTTTATTTTTGTTTTCCTCTTGAACTCTTTGTAAGAATGGAGTCAGGAAGTTATCACAGCACACGTGCAGCTGAAGTCAGAACTGTTCATCCCAGCATTCAAGGAAATCTGAGCCTGATTTCACACCTCTAAGTTGCGATTGAATGTTAATTTATGCATTTCTGCATAACACAAATATTTTTTTCAACGCCCTTTGCTACGTCAGCTGAATTTAGCTTTTATAAATATTACGTTTTTAGCCAGACAGCCGAAATTGTGTGCTCGGAGTTTTGGGTTAACATTCATTTTGAAGATAATAGGGCTTCCAGGCATATGTGTGACAATGTGCCCTCTCATTGTGTGCAATCACAGCCTGTGTGATGAATTTGGGAAACTTTTTCACTACATTATGAATATATTAATAAGTATAGACATGTAAGTCATGTGTTACTGTATATATGCATTCCTCTGTGCCTCGATACTGATGTGTAGATGGTTTGGATGTCATTTTTTTTCTGTCTGCAGCTGTCGCTTCGTCTGCAGAATTGGTCTGATGGAGCAAAGGCACTCGGCGCAGCTCGGTGCAAAAAGGCAACATTGGGACCAGTGTGCAAACAGCATGGATCATACTGGAAATTTTACACAGCACCAGAGAACACACAAAGTAGAGAAACCTTTCAAGTGCACTGTGTGTGACAAGGCATTTGCACGGCCATCAGTTCTTCAGGCCCACCAGAGAACACATACAGGAGAGAAACCTTTCAAGTGCACTGTGTGTGACAAGGCATTTGCACGGCCATCAGTTCTTCAGGCCCACCAGAGAACACACATGGGAGAGAAACCCTTCAAGTGCAGTGTGTGTGGGAAGGCATTTTCAAAGTCAACTGTTCTTAAAAAACACCAGAGAACACACACAGGAGAGAAACCCTTCAAGTGCACTCTGTGCGGTATGGCGTTTTCAGATTCATACAATCTTGTAATACACCAGAGAACTCACACAGGAGAGAAACCCTTCAAGTGCAGTGTGTGTGGGAAGGCGTTTGCACATTCATCTAATCTTGTAGCACATCAAAGAACACACACAGGAGAGAAACCCTTCATGTGCACTGTGTGTGGGAAGGCGGTTGCACATTTATCTTCTCTTATGGCACACCAGAGAACACACACGGGAGAGAAACCCTTCATGTGTAGTGTGTGTGGGAAGGTGTTTGCACATGCATCTCCTTTTGCAGCACACCAGAGAACACACACGGGAGAGAAACCCTTCAAGTGCAGTGTGTGTGGGAAGGCGTTTGCAAATTCATCTGCTCTTGTAGCACACCAGAGAACACACACGGGAGAGAAACCCTTCATGTGCACTGTGTGTGGGAAGGCGGTTGCACAGTCATCTTCTCTTATAGCACACCAGAGAACACACACGGGAGAGAAACCCTTCATGTGCCGTGTGTGTGGGAAGGCTTTTGCACATGCATCTGCTTTTGCAGCACACCAGAGATCACACACGGGAGAGAAACCCTTCAAGTGCAGTGTGTGTGGGAAGGCGTTTGCACATTCATCTCCTCTTGTAGCACACCAGAGAACACACACGGGAGAGAAACCCTTCAGGTGCACTCCATGCGGGAAGGCATTTACACTTTCATCAAATCTTCATGCCCACCAGAGAACACACAAGCATCAGAAAATCTACAAGGAGTGGAATCTGAAATCAGCTTGTGAAAGTCAAAGTGCCGCAATGAGCCCATCCCTCATGAAACAAGAACCGGAAGAAAATCCCAGCTTGGACACTTTTAAAGGTGTCGAGGTGAAATATGAAGAGGTGAAGGTGAAATGTGAAGAAGTGATGGTGAAGAGCGAAGAAGTGAAGGAAAAATGTGAAGATGAAGATTCGACTCCAAAATCGAACCTTCACATCGATGGAGGCAACGTGAAGCAGGAGGAGAATTCTGACTGCGAGGCAGAGCAAAGCAACTCCCAGCAGTTTGTGGAAGTGGAAGTCTGGGTGGACTTCCGAGACAATACAAAGTCAAATGGAGACCCGGTAGATGTGTAAGCTTGAGACGATGGCGCTCCAATAGATGCACCTTTGTCACAGGCCTTGAATGACAAGAATGTGAAGTTGAACACTCAATTCCGAGGTTCAACCTGCAGGGTAAGAGCGGCCAGTCTTTGTGGAGCGAGAGCCAATAAGCTCCCAAGCATTGAGACCTCCTTTGCCAGTAACAAGATATAGTAATAGGTTTTTACCCTTTTATCTGGCACAAAAACTGATACCTTTATACAAGATGACGCCTTTTGGCGTCATCTTGGTCCAATACCAGTGGAGACTAGACTCTAAGAAAAGCCGTCTTGGGTGTGGACCAATCAAATTCAAGGACGGTACATAACATCAGAGTTGTCTTTATTGTTTGCATTTTGACTGCTTGTATTGTGGTTAGTGCAAACATGATTGCTTGTATAAAGGTATCAGTTTTTGTGCCAGATAAAAGGGTAAAAGATCGCAAGCATTCACTGTTCTAATAATTGCATTTATATGGTGCTTGCTTAATCGCCTCGGCAATTCAGAGTTTTGTATCGTATCTCGTCTCAAACACTCGAAGAGCATCCCCAAGTAGCAGCTGCCTCTGTGTGGCACAAGGTGGTGGCCCTGCACCGTCCTGCATGTGGACAAGAGCCTGTCAGCAGGGGGCGATGATTGATGTGTTATCTCAGCTATGTCATTTTTAGGTAATGTTTAGAACTTGCTAAATTTTGACCGAGATGCCAGCATGCAATGGCCTACTCGTTTTGAATGACGCAATAATATATTGTACGTACACTGTTAAGCAGATGGTGCATACTTTTTAAAAAATAGCTTGTTAAATTAGGAGTGGATTCCTGCAGTCACGAAGGCTTCAAATCAAGATTGAACTGCCTCTACGGGGAGGGTTTCCACACATCTGTTAGAGCTGTTAACATACTGTGAAACAAGAAGGCTCACATGATCGAGTCTCTGACCTTTCTGAAGAGATGCCACGACAACAAGGTAATATCTTCTTTGGTTCTTTCCGTAAAGTAACGTAGAATGAGAATAAAATAATAAACTAATAAAATAGAATAACACAAAATTCTCACGATGTTTCGGCCACAACACAAGTGGCCTTCAGGTGAAAGGAATAGACCTGTCAGGACGACAGAGCTTCAATGAACGTTAAGATTCGTAGCGTCTTTTAAGCTGGTTTAGAAAAGTGAGGCACCTTGACAAAGGGGTTTACATATTAAACAGGAAAATTTAGCATTGAAATAGCTGAGTGATTAGCTTGTGACTGGTCATAGAAATCGCTATGTTGAAGTCAAAGGCTACACATCCACAGAGGCACCTAGTACAAATCAAATAGGAGAATTTAACATTGAAATAACTGAGGGATTAGCTTGTTACTGGTCATAGAAATAGCTATGTTAAAGTCAAAGCCTACACATCTACAGCGGCACCTAGTACAAATCAAACAGGATAATTTAACATTGAAATAGCTGAGTGATTAGCTTGTAATACCAATCGCTTTTACTCACACTTGACATTAATAGATGAAATGTCCACATCTGATTGGAGCCTTGTAGACAACATGATTGCCTGATGACCGATGCTTGTGTTGTGTTCGAAACGTGATATTTCTATTTACGTGACTTTACCGAAAGAGCCAAATAGTATAGCTTCTTGTTAATACGATGTAACCTGATGCAGTATATTTCAGTGCAGTAATTAAATTTTGTTAATATGCCTGTCAATAATTTAGAATTAATACGTGTCTGATTGTGTGCGTACATGTAACATTTTGTCTAGAAGGGTCAAACATTGAATAAGTGATGTTTGGACAAAGTGTGTGTTTTGGAAGTCATCTGTACAGATAACTCAGGTGAGACCTGTTGTATTTTTTGTGTTTTCAGCAAGCATCTTCCTCTGGAGAAACTCATTGTCTTTGAAATGGGGAGCACACTCTGATAATTCAGTTACAAGGCATACCACTTAAAAGTTACATATAGGAGATACATTCTCTACAACACGAATTATAATTCTGTATTATGCGTTGATGTAGATTTTGTCGAACGAGGACTAGAAATGTTCCTTGCTGATTAACGTCTGGATGTCCGTAACCATGGGTTGAAGCAAGCCCGACTGCTGTTGAGACGCTGTCCACCAATAAGGGTCCACAGGTGGCTTGCACTGAATCAATGATGCACTCCCAGAAGGCTGTGTTAGTTATAGTTTGTGTAAAACATTCCTTTGTTTCGTGGAGAGATCGATAAATGAAAGATGTCATGTCTGCTGATCTGCTTCATAGCAGGGAGGTAATTTTAAGAGTGCATTTGAAATGCATTTTTTTACAGATTTGTATTCAGTGACAAGGCAGAGCACATCTAGTAGATACATTCTCCACAACAACACTAACAATTTTGCGTGACGTCTTATATGTTGGCAAACTAGGACAGGAAATGGTCCTTGCTGATTAACTTCTGGATGTTCACAACCATGGGTTGAAGCAAGCTGGACCCCCTGCGGCGACACGAATAACCATTTACGGCCTTGGGCCAGGAAAGTCATGAAAAAAATTGCACACGAACGACGCATTCACGCAAGCACCCTATGTTCCGTTTTAAAGTTTTAAAATGAAACAACTGTGAATAGTATTGTTTCCAATTAGATAATTGTATTTCTTCATTAAAAGCTTATAATTTTACATCTGAAAGACTACATTCATAATACATTTCGTGTGAATTTTCTCTCGTCATTAAGTAGATGGCCTTGCTGGGGTTTCGGTTCGATGCGGACTTTCACCTGTTTGGGATTGCGGGATTGAGGTAAGGTGACACAGAGCTGGCCGTGCCAGAAGACTGCCGTCTGCGATCGATTCTAACGTAATCGAACGTCTGTCTCTGCGGCTCCATCGTTTGTGCAGCGCCCCCTGCATGAAAACGACGGAAAGTGCAGCAGATAGATGAAGTTGTGCGCTTGTAACACATTCCTGCGGAGGGAGCTGGTAGGAACGTTGGGTTGCTCGGTCAATGTCCAGGGTCAACGGCGGCGTGGTGTATTCCATAAATGTGCCCGACTGAGGGTGGGCGCAAGCTGGCGTGAGTAGGTTAAACGTTGAGTTTTATAAGGGCACCACGGGGTGACCAGCCCCTCCCCACCCAGCCCCACCCCTTCCATTTTTGGATGCACGACAGACGGACGGACAAAAATCCCCTGTGGGCTGGGTAAAACCAGGAGGTTCCTACCAGTATAAGAGTATAGCCACTGGGTTTTCAAAGTACCTTCGTCTTACAGAAATCAATTTCGCGTGAGCCCACCGCATTAAAACTGCTCGGCTGAGCGGGGCGAGCCACGGGGGGAGGGGGGGTGGAGAGAGTGGCACCTCCGTGGAGAGCACGGAAGCAGGGCGATGGTGGCACTGGCGGCGCGGGCTGGCACGGGCACGTCCAGCACCCTTGCCTTCATTTACAATGCGGATGCCACGGCGCCCACCCCCTGGCAAACTGCGGGGGGGGGGGGCAGCTTATGTCACGTGTCATAGCTCACGTGACTGTTTCTTCTGCCGCGACGTATGGATGTTTTTGCCTGAGGACGACCGCTTGTGATGAGGACGACCGTCGTGATTTATTTTTTATTTTTTCTACCTACGTGACTTTACCGAAAGAACCAAAGAGTATGAAAGACGTCTTGGCTGCTGATCTGTTTCATATCTGTGTAAATCGATATCCCACTGCTTACACGCACACACCACAGTGACATTAATAGAAATAAGAACGACTTCCGGGGATGGGCAAAGAGCGAGGAAGCTCTTTCAATGGAGCGAGTTAAGTTTAGATTTGAAGCTTTTGTGACTGCAAGGATTCATACTGTTTGGTTTTTTCGATGAAGTCACGTAGGTAAAAAATCACCAGGTAAAAGATTAAATAAATAAAATTAATGAAAATCAATAAAATAAATGAAAACTAGATTTAGTTGTTTTCATTTATTTTTTACCGAAGAAAACAAAGTACGAGTTACGTTTGTTCGATTCAACATCTCTCTCTGCCTGTGTCTCTGTTCTCCTCTGTGTCTCTCTCTGCCTGTGTCTCTGTCTACGTCGTCTCTATCTGTCTTTGTGTTCCTCTTGTCTGTGTCTGTCCGCCTGTCTTGTCTGTCTGTGTCTATCAGCGTCTGTCCAACCGTAGTCAATGACGTCAGTAGCAGCAAGCGCCCGTTCAGCTCCCACGGCTACACGCCACTCAAACTTGCTCCAAAGACAAAGATCCCCCGTATAGCCTTAACGGACAAGGGGGCAAGTGCTGTTAGCGAGCACCTATTAAGGGTGGGACGGCACCACGCCCGGCCGTCTTTGTCTCCCTAGTGGCGATGTTTACACACCGCACCGGGTACTCGTTTGAGGCTGAGTCGACGTAGGGGAGGCTCAGGACCGGTTCAGAAAATCGTCACTGGTTAAGGCCACGAGCGGGAATTGAACTCGGCTGGTAGAGTGCGGAGCGCAGCGCTCACCACAACACTGCCGCGTCAACAAACTTGAACTCTGACCCCGCTCTCTGACGTCACCGCTCAGCAGACCTAATAGGCGTCAAACGCCAGGGGGAGGTGTGCCTCATCTAGTGACATCATGTCACCACGGTATTCGCCCTCACCCGACCACTGAGCTCTTGAGCATGACGTCACCTCCGCTAGGCCGCTGGCGATATCTGTTCCAGTGCAATCCTTATTTGGGCAAAGCCACGCCCAGTGGCTGGCGGCTCATTAACATAATGTCTTAGTGAAAGCCGTTGCAACGGGTTCAGCACCCACGCACCATCCCTCGACATATGGGCCGGGCATTAACATAATATATTCTGACGTCATGTCACCTGCTGCCGCGTGACGTCGCGAGGTAACAGGAAACTGCCGCTCCGCCCGTGCACTGAAATCCGAGGTGAGAAATTCTCATCGCGGTGGTGGTTATGGTCATTGTGGTTGTTGTGGTGGTTGTTGTTGTTTATCGAGGTAGGGCCTCGCTCTTTCTCTCTCTTAGGGATGTCAATTGAGTAGCAGCGAGCATGGAAGCGATGTCCCGGTTGGAAATTTACAACGCGGGGCCTTGCCTCCTGCCCTCGCCTGATCGAGTTTGCTTCAATTATCTCGCTTAATTTTAATGTGTCTTCACCTGGCTCGCCACTTTGTAACTTTGTTTTATTTCACATATTGACACAATTTTTTTTTTACCAGGCCAAGCCCGCTTGAGCTGCTATACCGCTCTTGTTTTCAAACGCGACCTGCCCACAACAACACCAGGTGAGGCTTGTCAACAGCGTCGTGGTGTTCACTCTAGACGCGTGGTGGTGTTCATTCTAGACGCGTGGTGGTGTTCACTCTAGACGAATGGTGGTGTTCACTCTAGACGCGTGGTGGTGTTCACTCTAGACCCGTGGTGGTGTTCACTCCAGACGAATGGTGGTGTTCACTCTGGACGCGTGGCGGTGTTCACTCTATACAGGTGGAGGGGAAACCGGGTGGTCCGGAGGGACATCCACGCGACCACGGGGAGAGAGAGAGACACGCAGCCTCGGCTGCGTTGATTGCTCCTCAATGAATTACTTGGTGGAGTGAGGAAGCATTAATACTAAGCAGGTGAAGGTGGCCAGGCGTGGGCCTGGACACACCACCACCTGTGAACCATGCCAGTGCGTGACAGTGGTGGAGCCAGTGGGGTTGGGGTGGCACGTGCCCCCCCAACGATCCGATCGAAATCCCTAATTTCCATCGGATCATTTGGGTTTATTAGTAACTAGCTTCACTGCCCGGCTTCGCCCGTAACTTTGATTCTTGTCTTGGATTCATTTCATATTCCCTTATTTCACTGAAAAACCCTGAAAAAAATTGATGCTTGCAAAAATGAAAAAAGCCGAAACAAATCAATTTAAGTAAATCGGATGTTTTCACTGAAGGAAATTCAACCTTAACCCACTTCTACGTAAGGTCGATTTTGGCTACTCGGGAAGGGAATGACGTGGCGAACTGAAAATAGTCGCGTTCACTTAGAAATTCCAGACAACATAAGCTGTGAAAATGTAATGATGCCAGAGCTCAGAATTGGAGAGTTCTTGCTGCTTTACACAAACAAATAGATGTAATTTCTGCTTTATATTTAAGATAGCAGTTGTACCCGTTCTTTGTACGGAGGATATGTATTGACACTCCAAGAAGCCAATGACTTCATCGGCCAGGAGGGAAGCGCAATACCTAAAATCTCCCGGCACGCCGTTAACAGCTCTAGAAGTTCTAGATTTGAAGTTTTCGTGACTGCAAGGATCCATACTCTTTGGTTCTATTCGGTAAAGTCACGTAAAAAACAAAAAATTCACAACTTTTCGGCCACAACACAAGTGGCCTTCATCAGGTGAAGGGACCAGACTGTCTAGAGGACAGCGCTGGAGTGAACACAGCCAAGCTCAGACCACGGCCTTTTTTAAGCTGTGTGCGAGGAAGCAGAGCACCTTGACAAAGGAATCAGCATAAAAAATAGGATTTAATTGGCGGACTCAGCATGATGAACGATGTAGAGGGTGGGAGCATGTGCAGACCGGTGAGGGGGGGAGGGGGAGGGGAGTTTTCATATTGATGGTGTGAAAAGGGAATTTAAGCAGCTGCGAAAGTTTGGGATACCACTACTTGAAAAAATATACTGTACCATTGAAAATTAGTTTAATGTTTGGTTTGATTCAGAACATCTTTCCAATGGTTGCTTAATTTGAAACCATCCTCTCAGTTGAAATTGTGTCTGTTTGTAAATCTGAATTGCCTCGTGAACAAATCTCTGATAAAAACCCATGGGTTTATCAAACCCATGATAAAGTGGCCTTCACCTGATGAAGGCTACTTGTGTTGTGACCGAAACGTGAATTTTTTATTTTTTGTTGTTTTTTACTTGACTTTACCGAATAGAACCAAAGGGTATAGCTCTAGAAGTACGGCGCGCGAAGAGCCATATGGTAGGGGTAAGCATTGCAGAGCGCTTAACTCAGGTGTTGTGGGTTGACGCCACTTCATGGTCATTCCCCCTCCTCCCCCCAAATACAAAAGTATTTTTATACTTTTTGCATTGTGTACAGTTTGGAATCTACCCACATGCCAAATTTCAAGTGTGTAGCATGTTGGGAAGTATGCTAAACATTTCGAACAGACACGTATCCACACATTTTCCTTTTATATCTCCATATATATAAAACACAAAGTTGTGAAAATGTGTGTCTGTGCAAAATGTTTAGCGTACTTCCCGACATGCAACAAACTTGAAATTTGCCGTGTGGGTACTTTCCAGACTGTACACCATGCAAAAATTATAAAATAACTTTTTTTTTAGGGGGGGGGGGGCTCAATAATGCATGTAGTTTTTTGCACGGCAAGTGCGCTGTGACGTCAAATCTGTCACGTCACCCTCGCATGTGGAAGCGTAACGCATTGTAGTGTAGCCGGTTAGCGCGCCTCGCTACAAACCCGGCGACCCTAGTTCGATTCCCGCTCATGGCCACCACCCGGTGACGATTATTTGAACCGATTCTGGGCCTCCCCTAGGTCGACTCGGCCTCAAACGAGTAACTGTTGTGGTGTGAACATCGCCACTGAGGAGACAAAGGCGGCCGGGTGTGGTGAATCCAAGTCCCGGGCGAAGCCGGTTAGTACAGCTAGTATATAAAGCGGAATTTTACGACCCCCCCCCACTGCCACCGTGTGGCATATTATTACGTGCCAGGGACTCTATGAGATGATAGGACAACAGTCCGAGTCCATAATTGGCAATAAGTAACGATAAACCAGTTACAAGCGACTCACAGAATTGTGCGTAGTTGCGTATACAGTACACGACTTCCCTGAAGGCAAATACCTTCAGCGAGCGCGATGCCGATCACACGTGTCGAATACAAAGCAAGGGACAAGCCCTTACTTACAACTCCTTACTAACAACTCCTTACTAACAACTCCTATCATTTTTCATTGCTGGAGGGGTTGCCCCCCTCCCCCTACCTGAAAATCTTGGCTTCGCCTCTGAGTGTGTGATAGTGTCAAGTTTGTATTTTCAGTAAAGTCTATCAACTCTATCTTGATTTGAAGCTTTCGTGACTGCAGGAATCCATACTCTTTGGTTCTTTCGGTAAAGTCACGTAGGTAGAAAATAAAATAAAAAACAACATTTCTGGCGCAACACAAGCGCCCATCCCACCTGATAATGGACGCTTGTGTTGCGCCTGAAACGTTGTGATTTATTTTATACCTTCGTGACTTTACCGAAAAAACCAAAGAGTATCTGTTAACTCTATTTAGCACGGAGGTGAAATCTAAAGAGTAGTTTATTTTTGTTTTTCTCTAGAACTCTTTGTAAGAATGGAGTCGGAAGTTATCACAGCACACGTGCAGCTGAAGTCAGATCTGTTCATCCCAGCATTCAAGGAAATCTGAGCCTGGCTTCACATCTCTAAGTTGCGATTGATCATTAATTTATGCGTTTCTGCATAATACAAAGAGTATTATTTTTAACGCCCTTTGCTATGTCAGCAGAATTTAGCCGAAATTGTGTGCTCGGAGTTTTGGGTTAACTTTCATTTTGAAGATACTAGGGCTTCCAGGCATATTTGTGACAATTTTCCCTCTCATTGTGTGCAATCACAGCCCTCGTGATGAATTTGGGACAATTTTTTTACTCTATCATTAATATATTAATAAGTATAGACGTGTAAGTCACGTGTGACTGTGTATATGCATTCCTCTGTGCCTCGATACTGACGTGTAGATGGTGTGGATATAATTTTTTTTCTATCTGCAGCTGTCGCTTCCTCTGCAGAATTGGTCTGATGGAGCAAAGGCACGGCACAGCTCGGTGCAAAAAGGCAACATTGGGACCAGCGTGCACACAGCATGGATCATACTGGAAATTTGACACAGCACCAGAGAACTCGCACAGGGGAGAAACCTTTCAAGTGCACTGTGTGTGACAAGGCATTTTCATGGCCATCAGTTCTTCAGGCCCACCAGAGAACACACATGGGAGAGAAACTCTTCAAGTGCAGTGTGTGTGGGAAGGCATTTTCAAAGTCAACTGTTCTTAAAAAACACCAGAGAACACACACAGGAGAGAAACCCTTCAAGTGCACTCTGTGCGATAAGGCTTTTTCAGATTCATACAATCTTGTAATACACCAGAGAACTCACACAGGAGAGAAACCCTTCAAGTGCAGTGTGTGTGAGAAGGCGTTTGCACATTCATCTACTCTTGTAATACACCAGAGAACACACACGGGAGAGAAACCCTTCAAGTGCAGTGTGTGTGGGAAGGCATTAGCACATTCATCTCATCTTGTAGCACACCAGATAACACACACGGGAGAGAAACCCTTCATGTGCAGTGTGTGTGGAAAAGCTTTTGCACATTCATCTGCTCTTGTAGCACACCAGAGAACACACACGGGAGAGAAACCCTTCAAGTGTAGTGTGTGTGGGAAGGCGTTTGCACATGCATCTCTTCTTGCAGCACACCAGAGAACACACACTGGAGAGAAACCCTTCAAGTGCAGTGTGTGTGGAAAGGCGTTTGCACATTCATCTCCTCTTGTAATACACCAGAGAACGCACACGGGAGAGAAACCCTTCAGGTGCACTCCGTGCGGGAAGGCGTTTACACTTTCATCAAATCTTCAAAGACACCAGAGAACACAGAAGCATCGGAAGATCCACAAGGAGTGGAGTCTGAAATCAGCTTGTGAAAGTCAAAGTTCCGCAATGAGCCCATCCCGCATTAAACAAGAACCGGAAGAAAATCCCAGCTTGGACACTTTTAAAGGTATCGAGGTGAAATATGAAGAGGTGAAGGTGAAATGTGAAGAAGTGATGGTAAAGAGCGAAGAAGTGAAGGTAAAATGTGAAGATGAAGATTCAACTCCAAAATGGGACCTTCACATTGATGGAGGCAACGTGAAGCAGGAGGAGGATTCTGACTGCGAGGCAGAGCAAGGCAACTCCCAGCAGTTTGTGGAAGTTGAGGTGTGGGTGGACTTCCTCCGAGACAATACAAAGTCAAATGGAGACCCGGTAGATGTGTAAGCTTGGGACGATGTCGCTCCAATAGGCGCACCTTTGTCACAGGCCTTGAATGACAAGAATGTGAAATTGAACACTCAAGTCCTTGGTTCAACCTGCAGAGTAAGAGCGGCCAGTCTTTGTGGACCTGTGGGTTGGGTAGATTTCTAACCAGGAGCGAGAGCCAATAAGTTCCCAAGCATTCACTATGTTCTAATAATTGCATTTATATGGTGCTTGCTTAATCGCCTCGACAACTCGAAGTTTTGTATCGTATCTCGTCTCAAACACTCGAAGAGCATCCCTAAGTAGCAGCTGACCCTGTGTGGCACAAGGTGGTGGCCCTGCACCGGCCTGCATGTGGACAAGAGCCTGTCAGCAGGGGGCGATGATTGATGTGTTATCTCAGTTATGTCATTTGTAGGTAATGTTTAGAACTTGCTCAATTTTGACCGAGACGCCAACATGCAATGGCCTACTCGTTTTGAATGACGCAATAATATATTGTACGTACACTGTTAAGCAGACAGTGCATACTTTTTTAAAATAGCTTGTTAAATTTGGAGTGGATTCCTGCAGTCACGAAAGCTTCAAATCAAGATTGAACTGCCTCTACGTGGAGGGTTTCCACACATCTGTTAGAGCTTTTAACAGACTGTGAAACAAGAAGGCTCACATGATCGAGTCTCTGACCTTTCTGAAGAGATGCCACGGCCACGAGGTAATACAGATCGCTTTTACTCACACTTGACATTAACAGATGAAATGTCCACATCTGATTGGAACCTTGTAGACAACATGATTGCCTGATGACAGATGCTTGTGTTGCTATCAGAATCAGAAATCAGAAAGGGTTTTATTCGCCATGAAAGTTCACACCGACATGGAATTTACTTGGCAGGATGGTGCATACATTCAACATATAGGAATCTAAAATCTTAAATAAGTTTTAAACAAGTCTTACTATAATAAGGGTTAAAAGTCTAACACCAAGGGGCTGAAGTATATAAAATTGAATAAATATCGAATATAAAATAGCTTTAAGATATAATTTAAAAATAAAAAATACAAATAGGTTAACATAGTTAATATCGGCAAGGTGTCATTATGTAGATACAATTTTAAAATCAGTGTAAGCCCTTGGCCTTGTTTAACAGGCCAACAGCAGATGGGAAATGTTTTCATGGCGTGAGGTTTTGGTCCTGATGGACCGAAGCCTTCTGCCGGAGGGGAGTAGCTGAAACAGAGAGTGTCCAGGGTGGGAGGAATCGGCCACAATCTTCCTCACTCGCCTCATGGTCCTTGTCGTGTGCAGGTCCTCGAGGGTTGGTAGATTGCAGGCAATTACCTTCTCAGCAGTGTGGATGATACGCTGCAGTCTGCTCTTGTCCTTGGCAGTGGCAGCAGCGTACCAGACGGTTATGGAGGAGGTGAGGATGGATTCAATGATCGCTGTATAGAATTGCACCATCATTGTCTTTGGCAGGTTGAATTTCTTCAGCTGCTTTAGAAAGTACATCCTCTGTTGAGCTCTCTTGGTGAGGGAGCTGATGTTCAGTTCCCACTTGAGGTCCCGGGAGAGAATAGTGCCCAGGAAGTGGAAGGACTCTACCATTTTGACTGGGGAGTCTAACAGGGTGATGGGGGTGAGTGGGGTTGTATTCTTCCTGAAGACCACAACCATCTCAACTGTCTTTAGAGCAGGGGTCGGGAACCTTTTTGACTAAGAGAGCCATGAAAGCAAAAAATTTGGAAATTTATTTCAGTGAGAGCCATATAATATATTTTAAAAGTGAATTCAACTAAATGTCAGTATAATAAGCCTCTGAATTTATTCTTTTAAATAATGTTATAACACTCACCATTAATGCGACTTCTGGTGCTGCATGGATTTGCTGATGTCTTTGTAGTCGGGTTGGTACTTGGTGAGGTTAAGCTTCATGCAAGCGTTGAGGCTTTCATCCGTTAAACGTGATCGTAGGTTGGACTTGATGTTTTTAAGATGTGAGAATGACTGCTCACATGCATACGTAGATCCAAACATGGTCAATACAGCAATACTCACACGCTGCAGTGTGTGGTATGTGACAGGAAGCGCGTTCCAAGTTTTGAGAATCAGCTGGTCTTCGGGTTGGAGTTTTTTCATTTCTGTCCACATGTGCTTGCTCGCCAACTCCGCTTTCTGTCGTGTGATTCTTTCCAAATCTTCATTCAGTGACTTGAACTTATTCACCCACATATCTGAGGCCTTCAGGTCAGCCACTTCTGCTTCAAAATCTCTGACGGAGACACCAGGGATGTAATTCAGGTCGGCTGTGTTCAGTGAACACTCGTTTGGATGGGTGATGAACTTAAAAAGACGAGTGTGCTCACGAAATTCTCCAAAGCGTGCTTTGAAGGACTGTAGGAGACTGGATGTGCAGCCAGCTAGCTGGTGGAGATCAAGGTTTTGAATGGGCTCACTTGCTGTGCATGCATCTTTAAATTGGCTCAGTTTTTCAAAATGTAGTAAACGACCTGTTTCAAGATCCGTGATGAAAAGCTCCAGCTTGTTTTCAAAAGCAAATACAGCTTGTTGAAGGGATAACACTGTATTTCCAATGCCTTGCATTTTCACGTTGAGCTGGTTCAGATGTTCAGTCAGATCTACGAGATAGTAAAACTTGAGGAGCCACTCGGTGTCGGCTAGCTCAGGATGCCCGACGCCTTTCATTTCAAGGAAAGTCCGGATTTCGTTCAGGCAAGCCGCAAAACGGCTAAGCACCTTCCCTCTTGACAACCAACGCACATTGCTGTGCAAAAGCAGACCAGGATAGTTATTTACAACTTCATCCAGCAGTGTTTTAAACTGGCGATCATTTAAGGCTCGGGCAACAATAAAGTTGATCACACGAATGACCAGCGACATCACTTCGCCAAACTGCCTGTCACACATCTGAGCACAAAGTGCCTCCTGGTGTATAATGCAATGGAAACTTAGGATGGGTCTATTTTCATGTTCACGGAGAAGCGCCACAAATCCTTTGTTTTTCCCCACCATACACGGAGCACCATCAGTACACACTGAGAGAAGTTTATCCATAGGTAGACTTTTTTCTTGAGCAAACTCCATGAAAGACTTGAATAAATCCTCACCTCTTGTGGACCCTTTTAATGGCAGAACAGCAAGACTTTCTTCGCGCAGTGTGTCACCAACAGCATATCTTGCAATCACGCTGAACTGCGACAAATGGCTCACGTCTGTTGACTCATCCAAAGCCAGAGAAAAGAACGGCGCTGCATTTATGTCCTTCACTTGCGTTTCCTCCACTTTGTTTGCCATCACGATGGTACGATCATGAACAGTTCTTGCCGACAGAGGCATGTCTTGTATCCGTTTGATTATCTTGTCTTTGTTCGGAAGATCATCAAAAAGTTCATTGGCTACATCCAGCATGAACGTTTTAGCATACTCGCCATCTGTGAATGGTTTTCCGTTCCTCACTATTGCTAAAGAACCAGCAAAGCTAGCCGAATTATAGTCACCTTGCCGGGTCCATACGTGGAGTTGCTGCTGGCTAGCTTGCACCCTGCTCAGCTCCTGGCACGCTTTCTTTCTGCTGTCTCCCGCAGGGTATTTTGATGCAAAGGTAGCGTGGCGCGTGTCGAAGTGCCGCTTTACATTCGACCGTTTCAACGATGTAATTTTGTCATTGCAAATTAGACACACCGCAGAACCCGCTCTCTCCACAAAGGCGAATTCTTCGGTCCATTCGTCCTGAAATGTACGATACTCGTCGTCTTTTTTTCTTTTCGCCATCTTCTTCGTCGAAGGGTTAGCTTTGAGCTAATGACCGAGCAGACGCAGTCTCAGACTGATTCAAAAGGGGGCGTTTACCTGTTTTACCCAACAACGGCAAACGTAGGCCAGTATCATCCAATTAAAATAATGGACAATTGCTCCTGCAGCCCTGAACAGGACATGCGCAGTGAAAAATCGATGGATGGATTAAAACAAGTGAGAATATTTTGTTTTATCTGCGAGCCATATGCAATCATCAAAAGAGCCACATCTGGCTCGTGAGCCATAGGTTCCCGACCCCTGCTTTAGAGCATTTAGCTCTAAGTTGTTCTGGCTACACCAGGTCACCAGGTTGTCAGCTTCCCACCTATAGTCAGACTCATCCCCACCAGAGATCAGCCCAATGAGGGTGGTGTCGTCCGCAAACTTCAAGAGTTTGACGGACAGATGATTGGAGGTGCAGCTGTTGGTATACAGGGAGAAGAGCAGTGGGGAAAGGACGCAGCCCTGAGGAGTTCCGGTGCTGATGGACCTGGAGTCAGAGACTTGTGTTCCCAGCTTAACGCACTGCTTCCTGTCAGGAAGTCTGTGATCCACCTGCAGGTGGAGTAGGGCACGTTCAGCTGGAAGAGCTTGTCCAGAAGCAGGGCAGGGATGATGGTGTTGAAGGCAGAGCTGAAGTCCACAAACAGGATCCTGGCGTAGGATGCTTGGGCGTCCAGATGCTGTAGGGTGAAGTGGAGGGCCATGTTAACTGCGTCGTCCACAGACCTGTTGGCTCTGTAGGCAAACTGAAGGGGGTCCATGAGAGGGTCTGTGATGGCTTTGAGGTGTGCCAGGACCAGGCGCTCAAAGGACTTCATTACCACAGATGTAAAGGCGACCGGTCTGTAATCATTTAGTCCTGTTGGCCTTAGCTTTTTGGGCACAGGGATGATGGTGGAGGACTTGAGACAGGCTGGTACATGGCATGTCTCCAGGGAGGTGTTAAAGATGTTGGTGAACACCGGAGACAGCTGGTCAGCGCAGTGCCTGAGGGTGGCTGGAGAGACAGAGTCCGGCCCGGCTGCTTTGCGTGGATTCTGCCTCTGGAAAAGTCTATTAACATCTCCCTCCTGAAAGGAAAGAGTCGTCTCTGTAGTATGGGTGGGGGATGGGGCCTCTTGAGTGGGAAGGGGTGGTTCAGGACAGTCCAATTGTCTTTCAAATCTACAGTAGAACTCGTCCAGGTCGTTGGCTAGGCAGGAGTCGTTAGTGGTGTGGGGGGCTCTGGGTTTGTAGTTGGTGATCTGCCTGAGCCCTCTCCAGACAAGCAGCATCGTTAGTAGAGAACTGGTGTTTTAGTCTCTCTGAGTACAGTCGTTTAGCCTCTCTCACCACTTTGTTAAACCTGTTCGACTCCTTGAAACTGTCTCCATTCCCCACTCCTAAACGCTTCCTCCTCCAACCTCAACCTTCTGAGCTTTGCTGAGAACCAAGGCTTGTTGTTGTTAAAGTTCACCCTGGTACGTGTTGGGATACAGCAGTCCTCACAGAAGGTGATGTAGGACGTCACAGCCTCTGTGAGTTAATCCAGACTATTGGTAGCAGTCGTGAACATATCCCAGTCAGTACAGTCCAAGCACGCCCGCAAATCTTCCACAGCCTCACTGGTCCACTGTTTAGATGTCCTCACAGCAGGTTTACAGAGTTTTAGTTTCTGCCTGTATGCAGGAATCAGGTGGACCATGGCATAGTCAGAGTGTCCTAGTGCTGCTCGGGGGATGGCGTGGTAGGCTCTACTGACTGTAGTGTAGCAGTGATCCAGAGTGTTCCCTTCTCTGGTTGGGCATTTAATGAATTGTATGTATTTGGGGAGTTCGTGGCTGAGATTACCTTTGTTAAAGTCGCCAAGTACGATAACCAACGAATCTGGATTTGCTCGCTCCACACTCAGAATTTGATCGGCAAGCATGTGTTGGGCCTCTTTAACCTGAGGACAAGGCGGCAAATAAACTCCGACCAAAATGAGCGACGCGAACTCGCGAGGCGAGTAAAACGGTTTACAGGTTATAAAAATTGATTCAAGGAGTGAAGAACAATGTTGCAGAATCACTGTGACATCTACACACCAGCCACTGTTAATGTAAAAACAAATACCACCACCTTTCATCTTGCCGGAGAGTGCTATGTCACAATCCGATCTTACAAGATGGAATCCTGCTAGTTGTAGCGAAGTGTCCGGAATCAAATCACACAGCCATGTCTCCGTGAAGCACAAAACAGAAGATGAAAGAAAGTCTTTGTTTTTTACCATCAGTAGCTGAAGTTAATGCATTTTGTTGTACAGTGAACGTACGTTGGAGAGGAAAAAGCTCGGAAGCACTGTTCGGATCCCGCGTCTGCGTAGCCGTACTAGAGCCCCCGACCGTTTACCCCTTGGGCGGCGTTTCGCTGCTTGAGCAAAGCCTAGCGCGGCATTGACTAGAATGCCTACTAATTCTGCCGCTGGAAGCAGAAAAGTAGGAATTAAATCCACGGGAGTTGTTTCCCTGATATATAAAAGTTCGTCTCTTGTTAGAGAACTCCGAAAATCTTGGCAAACACTGATTTGACAGACAAAACAAGACAAAACAGGGCGCACCGACCGGCTGAGGCTACCATCATCGGCGCCATCTTCACACCAGCACGGGTGTGCTGAACAGCAGGACTCTCTGACCAGCATGGGTGTGTTGAACAGCAGGCCCCTCTCACCAACACGGGTGTGATGAACAGCAGGCCCCTCTCACCAGCACGGGTGTGATTAACAGTAGGCCTCTCTCACCAGCACGGGTGTGTTGAACAGCAGGCCCCTCTCACCAGCACGGGTGTGCTGAACAGCAGGCCCCTCTCACCAACACGGGTGTGATGAACAGCAGGCCCCTCTCACCAGCACGGGTGTGATGAACAGCAGGCCCCTCTCACCAGCACGGGTGTGATGAACAGTAGGCCTCTCTCACCAGCACGGGTGTGCTGAACAGCAGGCCCCTCTCACCAGCAGGGGTGTGTTGAACAGCAGGCCCCTCTCACCAACACGGGTGTGATGAACAGCAGGCCCCTCTCACCAGCACGGGTGTGTTGAACAACGGGCCCCTCTCACCGGCACAGGTGTGCTGAACAGCAGACCCCTCTCACCAGCACGGGTGTGCTGAACAGCAGGCCCCTCTCACCAGCACGGGTGTGCTGAACAGTAGGCCCCTCTCACCAGCACGGGTGTGATGAACAGTAGGCCTCTCTCACCAGCACGGGTGTGTTGAACAGCAGGCCCCTCTCACCAACACGGGTATGATGAACCGCAGGCCCCTCTCACCAGCACGGGTGTAATGAACAGTAGGCCTCTCTCACCAGCACGGGTGTGTTGAACAGTAGGCCCCTCTCACCAGCACGGGTGTGATGAACAGTAGGCCTCTCTCACCAGCACGGGTGTGCTGAACAGTAGGCCCCTCTCACCAGCAGGGGTGTGTTGAACAGCAGGCCCCTCTCACCAACACGGGTGTGATGAACAGCAGGCCCCTCTCACCAGCACGGGTGTGCTGAACAGCATGCCCCTCTCACCAGCACGGGTGTGCTGAACAGTAGGCCCCTCAACACGGGTGTGCTGAACAGCAGGCCTCTCTCACCAGCACGGGTGTGCTAACACAGCAGGCCCCTCAACAGCAGGCCTCTTTCACCAGCACGGCTGTGCTGAACAGCAGGCCCCTCAACAGCAGGCCCCTCTCACCAGCACGGGTGTGCTGAACAGCCGGCCTCTCACCAGCACAGGTGTGCTGAACAGCAGGCCCCTCAACAGCAGGCCTCTCTCACCAGCACGGCTGTGCTGAACAGCAGGCCCCTCAACAGCAGGCCCCTCTCACCAACACGGGTGTGCTGAACAGCAGGCCTCTCTCACCAGCACGGGTGTGCTGAACAGCAGGTCCCTCAACAGCAGGCCTCTCTCACCAGCACAGGTGTGCTGAACAGCAGGCCCCTCACACCAGCACGGGTGTGCTGAACAGCAGGCCTCTCACCAACATGGGTGTGATGAACAGCAGGCCCCTCTCACCAGCATGGGTTTGCTGAACGGCAGGCCCCTCTCACCAGCACGGGTGTGCTGAACAGCAGGCCCCTCAACACGGGTGTGCTGAACAGCAGGCCTCTCTCACCAGCACGGGTGTGCTGAACAGCAGGCCCCTCAACAGCAGGCCTCTCTCACCAGCACGGGTGTGATGAACAGCAGGCCTCTCACCAGCACGGGTGTGTTGAACAGCAGGCCCCTCTCACCAGCACGGGTGTGATGAACAGCAGGCCTCTCTCACCAGCACGGGTGTGTTGAACAGCAGGCTCCTCTCACCAGCACGGGTGTGTTGAACAGCAGGCCCCTCTCACCAGCACGGGTGTGATGAACAGCAGGTCTCTCTCACCAACACGGGTGTGTTGAACAGCAGGCCCCTCTCAAGACAATATTGGACAAAACAGGGCGCACCAACCGGCCGAGGCTGCCATCATCGGCGCCATCTTGTTTTGTGTTCGAAACGTGATATATTTAATTTCTACCTATGTGACTTTACCGAAAGAACCAAAGAGTATAGCTTCTTGTTAATACGATGTAACTTGATGCAGTATATTTCATTGTCGTAATTAAATTTGGTTCATATGCCTGTCAATAATTTAGAATTAATACATGTTTGATTGTGTGCGTACATGTAACATTTTGTCTATAAGGGTCAAACATTGAATAAGTGATGTTCGGACAAAGTGTGTGTTTTGGAAGTCATCTGTACACATAACTCAGGTGAGACCTGTTGTATTTTTTGTGTTTTCAGCAAGCATCTGCCTCTGGAGCAACTCCTTGTCTTTGAAATGGGGAGCACACTCTGATAATTAATTCAGTTACAAGCTATACCACTTAAAAGTTACGTATAGGAGATACATTCTCTACAACACGAATTATAATTCTGTATTATGTGTTGACGTAGATTTTGTCGAACGAGGACTAGAAATGATCCTTGCTGATTAACGTCTGGATGTCCGTAACCATGGGTTGAAGCAAGCCCGACTGCTGTTGAGACTGTCCACCAATGTGTCCACAGGTGGCTTACACTGAATAAATGATGCACTCACAGAAGGCTGTGCTAGTTATAGTTTGTGTAAAACATTCCTTTGTTTCGTGGAGAAATCGATAAATGAAATATGTCATGTCTGCTGATCTGCTTCATAGCAGGGAGGTAATTTTAAGAGTGCATTTGAAATGCATTTTTATTACAGATTTGTATTCAGTGACAAGGCAGAACACATCTAGTAGATACATTCTCCACAACAACACTCATAATTGTGCATGACTTATATGTTGGCGAACTAGGACAGGAAATGGTCCTTGCTGATTAACTTCTGGATGTTCACAACCATGGGTTGATGCAAGCTGGACCCCCTCCGGCGCCTCCGAATAACCATTTACAGCCTTGGGCCAGAAAAGTCATAAACATTTTTTTCCTACGAACGACGCATTCACGCAAGCACCCGATGCTCTGTTTTGAAGTTTTAAAATTAAACAACTTAGAATAGTATTGTTTCGAATTAGATAATTGTATTTCTTCATTAAAAGCTTATCATTTTACATCTAAAAGACTACATTCAAAAAGACATTTCGTGTGAATTTTCTCTCGTCATTAAGTAGATGGCCTTGCTGGGGTTTCGGTTTGATGCGGACTTTCACCTGTTTGGGATTGCGGGATCGAGATAAGGCGACGCAGCTGGCCGTGCCAGAAGACCGCCGTCTGCGATCGATTCCAACGTAATCGAACGTCTGTCTCTGCGCCTCCGTCGTTCGTGCAGCGCCCCCTGCATGAAAACGATGGAAAGTGCAGTAGATAGATGAAGTGCGCTTGTAACATTCCTGCGGAGGGAGCTGGTAGGAACGTTGGGTTGCTCGGTCAATGGTCAGGGTCAACGGCGGCGTGGTGTATTCCGCAAATATGCCCGACTATGGTTGGGCACAAGCTGGCGTGAGTAGGTTAAACGTTGAGTTTTATAAGGGCACCACGAGGTGACCAGCCCCTCCCCACCCAGCCAGCCCCACCCCTCCCACCCCCCACCCAGCCCCTCTTCACCCAGCCCCTCCCCACCTCTCGCCACCCAGCCCCACCCCTCCCATTTTTGGATGCACGACAGACGGACGGACTATCCCCTGTGGGCTGGTGAAACCAGGAGGTCCCTAGCAGTATAAGAGTATAGCCAGTGGGTTTTCAAAGTACCTTCGTCTTACAGAAATCAATTTGGCGTGAGCCCACATTAAAACTGTTCGGCTGAGCGGGGCGAGCCACGGGGGGGGGGGGGGGGGGCGGAGAGAGTGGCACCTCCGTAGAGAGCACGGAAGCAGGGCGATGGTGGCACTGGCAGCACGGGCTGGCACGGGCACGTCCAGCCCCCTTGCCTTCATTTACAATGCGGATGCCACGGCGCCACCCCCTGGCAAACGGTGGGGGGCAGCTTATCTATGTCACGTGTCATAGCTCACGTGACTATTTCTTCTGCTGCGACAATGGATTTTTCTTCTTTGGTTCTTTCGGTAAAGTCACGTAGAATGAGAATAAAATAATAAATTGATAAAATAAAATAACACGATAATATTCTCACGACATTTCGGCCACAACACAAGCGGCCTTCATCAGGTGAAGGGACGAGACTGTCTGGAGGACAGCGCTGGAGTCCTCCAGACAGTCTCGTCCCTTCACCTGATGAAGGCCGCTTGTGTTGTGGCCGAAATGTCGTGAGAATATTGTGTTATTTTATTTGATCAATTTATTATTTTATTCTCATTCTTCGTGACTTTACCGAAAGAACCAAAGAAGATGAATCCTTGCAGTCACGAAAGCTTTAAATCGAAATTTAAATGTGGATTTTTTATGCCTCAGGACGACCGCTTGTGATCTATACGTGATTTATTTATTTTATTTGTTCTACCTAAGTGACTTTACCGAAAGAACCAAAGAGTATGAAAGACGTCTTGGCTGCTAATCTGTTTCATATGTGTACATCGATATCCCACATTGCTTACACGTACACACCACAGTGATAATAGAAATAAGAACGACTTCTGGGGATGGGCAAAGAGCGAGGAATCTTTCAATGGAGCGAGTTAAGTTTCGATTTGAAGCTTTCGTGACTGCAAGGATTCATACTCTTTGTTTTTTTCGATGAAGTTACGTAGGTAAAAAATCAAGTAGGAAAAAAATAAATGAAATAAAATAAATGAAAATCAATAAAATAAATGAAAATAACTAGATTTAGTTTTCAATTATTTTTACAACTAGATTTAGTTTTCATTTATTTTTTACCGAAAAAAACAAAGAGTACGAGTTACGTTTGTTCGATTCAACATCTCTCTCTCTTCCTGTGTCTCTGTTCGCCTCTGTGTGTCTCTCTCTGCCTGTGTCTCTGGAGCGTGCCACTAAGAGATGGGGCCTTACCATCAGCCCCACCAAAACTAAGCACCTGCCTGGGTATTTTGTACCATCGGACACTCCACCCCCACAACTTCCAATTGGTGATGGGGCAGTTGTGGAGAGAGTGGAGAGTTTCCCATACCTGGGAAGTGTGCTTATGACCGGCTCCAGTTTAACAGCAGAGGTCTCACTCCGAATCAATCGAGTGGCAATATCTTTTCATCGGTTGCGTAACGCTGTGTGGAAGCTACCTGGTCTGTCGCTCCGCACTAAGCTTCAGGTCTTCTCGGCCACGGTCATTCCCTCCCTTCTCTACGTTTGCGAAACGTGGACCCCCCTAATAGAACATCTTCCCCGGTTAGAAACATTTAGGCTAGCCTGCCTACGATCCATCCTGGGTTTAACCAGGCTGGATTGTGTGAGGAGCTCACAAATCTTTGAAAGATCTGGGCAAGGTGCCATCGGTGAGCTCCGGCAGCGAAGGCTGCGTTGGCTGGGTCATGTGGCCCGCATGCCCAGCCACCGCATGCCAAAACAGCTTTTGTTCGGCCGGATCGAGGGGGCTAAACGGGCGCGGCACAGGCTAGAGAAGAGATGGAGTGATGTGGTACAGTAGGACGTGGAGCTGAGTGGACTTGCCGATGACTGGTACCAGCGGTGTCAAGATCGGCCTCTGTGGAGGAGGCTCGTGAAGGACGCTACTGGGCAGTTGGAGGCAGTCGCCCTCCAACAACAACGGAGGGCGGAGGAGCGACGCTCACAACAACGAGCGGAGCACCGGGTGGCTAAAGCACAGCAGGTTGGCACAGTAGGGGGCACAGGTGGTGCATCAGCCAGTCATCTTAGTCGACCCGTGGCACTTGGGTCTGCCCCGTGACCTGCCAGCGGGCGTTCGACACTTCACGTGGCCTCAAGGTGCACATGGCCTGGCACAAGCGTCGTGGTGACGTCACCGCCACTTAGTGGCGAATGGCGGTTGTTGTTGTGTCTCTGTTTATGTCGTCTCTATCTGTCTCTGTGTTCCTCTTGTCTGTCTGTCCGCCTGTCTTGTCTGTCTGTGTCTATCAGCGTCTGTCCAACCGTAGTCAACGACTGTCAGTAGCAGCAGGCGCCCGTTCAACTCCCACGGCTACACGCCACTCAAACTTGCTCCCAACACAAAGACAAAGATCCCCTGTATAGCCTAGACAGAATGTTGTGGCAAGTGCTGTTAGTGAGCACCTAACACAAAGATCCCCCGTATAGCCTTAACAGACTAGGGGCAAGTGCTGTTAGCGAGCACCTATTAAGGGTGGAACGGCACACGAGGGGGTGGGTGCCCAGCACCACGCCCGGCCACCTTTGTCTCCCTAGTGGCGATGTTTACACACCGCACCGGGTACTCGTTTGAGGCTGAGTCGACGTAGGGGAGGCTCAGGACCGGTTCAGAAAATCGTCACCGGTTAAGGCCACGAGCGGGAATTGAACTCGGCTGGTCGGGTGCGGAGCGCAGCGCTCACCACGACACTGCCGCGTCAACAAACTTGAACTCTGACCCCGCTCTCTGACGTCACTGCTCAGCATGACCTCCTTGGCGTCATACGCAATGGGGAGGTGTGCCTCGCTAGTGACATCATGTCACCACGGTATTCGCCCTCCCCCGACCACCGAGCTCTTGAGCGTGACGTCACCTCTGCTAGGCCGCTGCTGATATCTGTTCCAGTGCAATCCTTATTTGGGCAAAGCCACGCCCAGTGACTGGCGGCTCATTAACATAATGTCTTAGTGAAAGCTGTTGCGACGGGTTCAGCACCCACGCCCCATCCCTCGACATATGGGCCGGGTTCATTAACATAATTTATGTATACTCTGGTTCTTTAGATAAAGTCACGTAGGTAAACAAAATAACAAATACAATATTTTTTTGCCTACGTGACTTTACCTAAAGAACCAAACAGTATGGATCATTGCAGTCACGAAAACTTCAAACCTACAATAATTTATTCACGTACGCAGCCGTTCATTGTGGGAGGGGAGTGTTATCGAACCTCACAAGTGACGTCATGTCACCTGCTGCCGTGTGACGTTGCGAGGTAACAGGAAGCTGCCACTCCGCCCGTGCACTGAAATCCGAGGTGAGAAATTCTCATCGCGATGGTGGTTATGGTGATTGTGGTTGTTGTGGTGGTGGTTGTTGTTTACCGAGGTGGAGCCTCGCTCTTTCTCTCTCTCGTAGGGATGTCAATTGAGTAGCAGCGAGCATGGAAGCGATGTCCCGGTTGGAAATTTACAACGCGGGGCCTTGCCTCCTGCCCTCGCCTGATCGCGTTTGCTTCAATTATCTCGCCTAATTTAAATTTGTCTTCACCTGGCTCGCCACTTTGTAACTTTGTTTTATTTTAAATATTCACACAATTTTTTTTTTACCAGGCCAAGACCGCTTGAGCTGCTATACCGCTCTTGTTTTCAGAAGCGACCTGCCCACAACAACAACACCAGGTGAGGCTTGTCAACAGCGTGGTGGTGTTCACTCTAGACGCGTGGTGGTGTTCATTCTAGACGCGTGGCGGTGTTCACTCTAGACGCGTGGTGGTGTTCACTCAAGACGCGTCGTGGTGTTCACTCTATACAGGTCGCAGTGTTCACTCTAGACGCGTGGCGGTGTTCACTCTCTACATGTGGAGGAGGAAGCCTTAATACTGAGCAGGTGAAGGTGGCCAGGCGTGGGTCTGGACACACCACCACCTGTGAACCATGCCAGTGCGTGACAGTGGTGGAGCCAGTGGGGGTGGGTTGGCACGTGCCCCCCCAACGATCCGAGCGAAATCCCTAATTTCCACCGAATCATTGGGGTTTATTAGTAACTAGCTTCACTACCCGGCTTTGAAATAAATTGATGCTTGCAAGAATGAAAAAGCCGAAACAAATAAATTTAACTAAATCGGATGTTTTCACTGAAGGAAATTCAACCTTACCCCACTTCTACGTAAGGTCCATTTTGTCCACTCGGGAAGGGAATGACGTGGCAAGCTGAAAATAGTCGCGTTCACTTAGAAATTCCAGGCAGCATAAGCTGTGAAAATTGAATGACACCAGAGCTCAGAGTTGGAGAGTTTTTGCTGCTTCACGCAAACAAATAGATGTAATTTCTGCTTTATATTTAAGATAGCAGTTGTACCCGTTCTTCGCACGGAGGATATGTATTGACACTCCGAGAAGCCAATGGCTTCATCGGCCAGGAGCGAAGCACAATACCTAAAATCTCCTGGCACGCCGTTAACAGCTCTAGAAGTACGGCGCGCGAAGAGCCATACGGTAGGGGTAAGCATTGCAGAGCGCTTAACTCAGGTGTGTTGTGGGTTGATGCTACACACTTCATGGTCATCCCCCCCCAAATACAAAAGTATTTTTATACTTGTTTCATTGTGTATAGTATGGAACCTACCCACATGCCAAATTTCAAGTGTGTAGCATGTTGGGAAGTATGCAAAACATTTCGAACAGACACTATATGCAATAATGCATGTAGTTTTTTGCACGGCAAGTGAGCTGTGACGTCAAATCTGTCACGTGACCCCCGCATGTGGAAGCGTAACGCATTGTAGTGTAGCGGTTAGCACGCCGCGCTACAAACCCGGCGACCCGAGTTAGATTCCCGCTCACGCCACCTCCGGTAAAGATTATTTGAACCGATTCTGGGCCTCCCCTAGGTCGACTCAGCCTCAAACGAGTAACTGTTGTGGTGTGAACATCGCCACTGGGGAGACAAAGGTGGCCGGGTGTGATGAATCCAAGTCCCGGGCAAAGCCGGGTATTACAGCTAGTATATAGATAAATCGGGATTTTACGACCTCCCCCACTGCCACCATGTGGCATATTATTACGTGCCAGGGACTCTGAGATGATAGGACAACAGTCCGAGTCCATAATTGGCAATAAGTAACGGCAAACCAGTTACAAGCGACTCAGAATTGTGCGCAGTTGCGTATACAGTACACGACTTCCCTGAAGGCAAACACCTTCAGCGAGCACGATGCCGATCACACGTGTCGAATACAAAGCAAGGGACAAGCCCTTACTTACTAACAACTCCTTACTAACAACTCCTTACTAACAACTATCATTTTTCATTGCTGGACGGGTTGCCCCCCCCCCCTTACCTGAAAATCCTGGCCCCGCCTCTGAGTGTGACAGTGTCAAGTTTGTATTTGCAGTAAAGTCTTTTAACTCTATCTTTATTTGAAGCTTTCGTGACTGCAGGAATCCATACTCTTTGGTTCTTTCGGTGAAATCACGTAGGTAGAAAATAAAATAAAAAACAATGTTTCGGGCGCAACACAAGCACCCATCCCACTTGATAATGGACGCTTGTGTTGTGCCTGAAACGTTGTGATTTATTTATTGTATACCTTTGTGACTTTACTGAAAGAACCAAAGAGTATCTATTAACTCTATTTAGCACGGAGGTGAAATCTAAAGAGTAGTTTATTTTTGTTTTTCTCTGGAACTCTTTGTAAGAATGGAGTCAGGAAGTTATCACAGCACACGTGCAGCTGAAGTCGGAACTGTTCATCCCAGCATTCAAGGAAATCTGAGCCTGGCTTCACACCTCTAAGTTGCGATTGAACATTAATTTATGCATTTCTGCATAACACAAAGTATTATTTTCAACGCCCTTTGCTATGTCAGCTGAATTTAGCTTTTATAAATATTCCTTTTTTAACCAGACACCCGAAATTGTGTGCTCGGAGTTTTGGGTTAACATTCATTTTGAAGATACTAGCGCTTCCAGGCATATTTGTGACAATTTGCCCTCTCATTGTGTGCAGTCACAGCCCGTGCGATGATTTTGAGAAACTTTTTCAATACATCATGAATATATTAATATACATGGTGTGGATATAATTTGTTTTTGTTTGCAGCTGTCGTTTCCTCTGCAGAATTGGTCTGATGGAGCAAAGGCACTCGGCGCAGCTCGGTGCAAAAAGGCAACAATGGGACCAGCGTGCAAACAGCATGGATCATACTGCAAATTTGACACAGCCCCAAAGAACTCACAGAGGGGAGAAACCTTTCAAGTGCACTGTGTGTGACAAGGCATTTTCATGGCCATCAGCTCTTCAGGTCCACCAGAGAACACACACACAGAAACCTTTCAAGTGCAATGTGTGTGACAAGGCATTTGCATTGCCATCAGCTCTTCAGGCCCACCAGAGAACACATACAGGAGAGAAACCTTTCAAGTGCACTGTGTGTGACAAGGCATTTGCATGGCCATCAGTTCTTCAGGCCCACCAGAGAACACACATGGGAGAGAAACCCTTCAAGTGCAGTGTGTGTGGGAATGCATTTTCAAAGTCAACTGTTCTTAAAAAACACCAGAGAACACACACAGGAGAGAAACCCTTCAAGTGCACTCTGTGCGGTATGGCGTTTTCAGATTCATACAATCTTGTAATACACCAGAGAACTCACACAGGAGAGAAACCCTTCAAGTGCAGTGTGTGTGGGAAGGCGTTTGCACATTCATCTACTCTTGTAATACACCAGAGAACACACACGGGAGAGAAACCCTTCAAGTGCAGTGTGTGTGGAAAGGCGTTTGCACATTCATCTCATCTTGTAACACACCAGAGAACACACACGGGAGAGAAACCCTTCATGTGCAGTGTGTGTGGAAAGGCATTTGCACATTCATCTGCTCTTGTAGCACACCAGAGAACACACACGGGAGAGAAACCCTTCAAGTGCAGTGCGTGTGGGAAGGCGTTTGCACATGCATCTCCTCTTGCAGCACACCAGAGAACACACACGGGAGAGAAACCCTTCAAGTGCAGTGTGTGTGGGAAGGCATTTGCACATTCATCTCCTCTTGTAGCACACCAGAGAACACACACGGGAGAGAAACCCTTCAAGTGCACTCCGTGCGGGAAGGCATTTACACTTTCATCAAATCTTCATGCCCACCAGAGAACACAGAAGCATCAGAAGATTCACAGGGAGTGGAGTCTGAAATCAGCTTGTGGAAGTGAAAGTTCCGCAATGAGCCCATCCTTCATTAAACAAGAACCGGAAGAAAATCTCAGCTTGGACTTTTTTGAAGGTATCAAGGTGAAATATGAAGAGGTGGAGGTGAAATGTGAAGAAGTGATGTTGAAGAGTGAAGAAGTGAACGTAAAATGTGAAGATGAAGATTCAACTCCAAAATGGGATATTCACATCGATGGAGGCAACGTGAAGCAGGAGGTGAATTCTGATTGTGAGGCAGAGTGAGGCAACTCCCAGCAGTGCCTGACACCATAGCAATAATTGAAGACTTAGTCCAACATGGACTGAACCCTGATGTCCCTGCGCTGGTTAGGCACTGCCTCACCAACACTTACTTCACCTGGAATGGTACTTTCTACAAACAAAATGAGGGTACCCCCATGGGTTCTCCCTTGTCACCAATGTTTCCATGGAGAAATTTGAATCAGACGCCATCCAGACATCCACCTTGCGTCCTTCCCTGTAGAAGAGATGTGAATGACACGTTCGTCATTTGGCCACATGGCCTACCAGCATTTAACCAATTTCTCGACCACATTAGCTCCATACACCCATCCATCAAATTCACCATGGAAGTGAAGAAGGATGGCAAGCTACCATTCTTGGATGTTTTGTTTGAGAGGAGGTCCAATGGCTCTTTGGGACATTCTGTCTACAGGAAGGCTACCCACACAGACTCATATCTGAAACCTGATTCCCACCACCATCCGGCACAGAAGAATTCCCTAATCAAAACACTACACCATAAGGCCCACTGCATCTCTGACAAACACCACCTGGTCAGTGAATTGAAACACGTACGCCTGGCCCTTAAGATGAATGGATACTCGGACTGTACTATCCGCAAAGCTGTTTCTCCTACCATGGAGAAACAACCTCTTGAGACTCCGATCAAAACCATCACGTTTCCATACATAGCAGGCGCTACCAAAAAGATTTCCAAAATTCTAAACAAACACAAGATCCAGGTCCGATTCAGTACAGTACACAAAATTCGTGATCTGATCCCATCCGTAAAGGATCTCGTCCCTGACTTACTGTACCCTGGTGTTTATAAACTGAGTTTCATTTGTGGTGGTTGTTACATTGGGGAAACGAAATTACATGTATCTGACCGCATTCGCCAGCACAAGTCAGATTTGAAACAGTAGGACGAATTCTTCTGCCGTGGCTGATCATTGTTACAACGCTGTGGGTTCTCATGATATTGTTTTCTCCGATACCAAGGTATTCTGCAAGCCGTCTGGATACTACCAACGATTTGTCCATGAAGCCATACAGATATACAAACATAGACATAACTTCAACCGAGCAGATGGATTCAAATTGAGCAATCATTGGAAAGATGTTATTAACCATGTTAAACTTTATCCGCCATTCTCCCCCGCTCCGCGTCCCCCCCCCCCCATCCGTGGAACAGGAGCAATAGCAGGAGTAGCTTTACCATCCTGGCTCCCGCCACCCACACCCCAAACTCCCCCCCCCCGCCCACCCTGTGTCCGTCCTCCCTGGCTCCTCCCCCCTCTTACCCTATGTAATTAATCTCTCATCACAAATAGCTCTCTACAGTAATTTTGCTGTGCTATTTACACCTGATGAAGAAAGCTTGTGTTGCCTCCGAAACGTTGTGATATTTTCATTTTGTTTTATTTTTTACCTACGTGACTTTACCGAAAGAACCAAAGCGTGGATGCTTGCAGTCACGAAAACTTCAAATCTAGAAAAAACTCCCAGCAGTTTATGGAAGTGGAGGTGTGGGTGGACTTCCTCCAAGACAATACAAAGTCAAATGGAGACCCAGTGTATGTGTAAGCTTGAGACGATGTCGCTCCAATAGATGCACCTTTGTCACAGGCCTTGAAAGACAAGAATGTGAAGTTGAACACTCAATTCCTCGGTTCAACCTGCAGAGTAAGAATGGTCAGTCTTTGTGGACCTGTGGATTCGGTATATATCTAACCAGGAGCGAGAACCAATAAGCTCCCAAGCATTCACTATGTTCTAATATTTGCATTTATATGGTGCTTGCTTAATTGCCTCTACAACTCGGAGTTTTGTATCGTATCTCGTCTCAAACACTCGGAAGAGCATCCCCAAGTAGCAGCTGCCCCGTGTGGTACAAGGAGGTGGCCCTGCACCGGCCTGCATGTGGACAAGAGCCTGTCAGCAGGGGGCAATGATTGATGTGTCATCTCAGTTATGTCATTTGTAGGTAATGTTTAGAACTTGCTATATTTTCATCCAGACGCCAGCATGCAATGGCCTACTCGTTTTGAATGACGCAATAATATATTGTACGTACACTGTTAAGCAGACAGCACATTTTAAAAAAAAATAGCTGGTTAAATTAGGAGTGGATTCCTCCAGTCACGAAAGTTTCAAGAAAATATTGAACTGCCTCTCCGATTGTTCTGTTGCCCAGTTTAACAAACGTAATCATTGAAGGTTAAATGTACAGATCAATGAGGAAGACATCTCCAGGAGTTCGCATATTAGAGTTTTTTTATATTAAAGTTGCTTAATACAAAATAGTGAGTGGTGCCTTCCTAAGTTTATGCATAATAATATTAATTATAAGAACTGTTTCCTGTGGTTTGATCTGAATTTAGAGCTCTGACAAACACCTAAGACATAATCAGTAAAAGTTAAAGTGAGAATCATTGTACTATCCCGATTGATAATACAACCCTAGACAACGAAGCCAAGCCTAATGATCATAATTGCATAACTTATAACTACATACACTTGCATAACCTAAAACAATTACACCTTCATAATTAGCGTTAATTAATCATTTGCATACATTCGCATACTTTCGGATAATTACACTATTATATTCTCATTAATTTTTTATAAATTTTCAAGACTGAATATGTACAACAGCAGTTTCAATGCTCTTGTTATTTGATTTGGTTTTGGTATTCAATGCCCTGTTGATTTGTGCATTATTGTAACCGTTCATTTGCAGCACTTTAACATTTTGAATTTCACGGGGTAGAAATGGTAAAATAACAGTGTTTACTGAAGAAAACGCATAATGACGCCTATTTGAATGCAGTCACACCATCACTCCATGCAAAAATCTGCTCTTATCAAGTCGCTCATTCATCGAGCTAAGAAAGTGTCAGATGATAACAGTCTGAGAAGTGAAATTCAACATGTTAAAGAAGCGCTGCAAATTAACGGTTACAATGATGCACAAATCAACAGGGCTTTGACTACCAACGCCAAATCAAATAACATGAGCGTTGAAACTGCCCAAGTAATTAAAACGATCAAAATACCGTACATTGTGGGAGTAACTGATAAACTATCCAGATGTTTGGAAAAACAAAACATCCAAGTCAGATTTGGCAGGGTACATAAAATACAGAATTTAATATCTGGTACAAAAGATGTATTACCGAACAGAAGGTGTGTACAGGGTTAACTGCACGTGTGGTAAATGTTATGTTGGGCAAACAGGATGAATGATCAGCACGCGATTAAAAGAACATCAGGGAAATATTAAATTCTCCCAAATACAACTGTCAGCAGTAGCAGAACATGCGTGCCAACAAGGACACTCAATTGATTTTGATAATGTTGAAGTTTGGTGCAAAACTAGCTACTACTGGCCAAGACAGAGAATCTATCGAAATTGAAAGAAATACAAATAACTTTAACTGTTCAGATAACTACCGTTTTAGTGCTGCGTGGAAGCGAATAATCACGTAATATATTATTTAAATGCATGCCTACAAAGGGCAGCGTACTTCATTAGGGCTTACCGTTGGTAGGGCTATTTTAATAAACAATAGACAAGTTCAAAGGGCTCGCATAAAGCAAAAGCATAATGTACGTTGCTTTAATAATCCCTCTTTAAGAGTGTGCTCCTAATCTAGCTCGTTACCTGTATAAAAGACACCTGGGAGCCAGACATCTTTCTGATTGAGAGGGGGTCAAATACGTATTTCCCTCATTAAAATGCAAATCAATTTACAACATTTTCGACATGCGTTTTTCTGGATTTTTTTGTTATTCTGTCTCTCACTGTTCAAATAAACCTACCGTTAAAATTATAGACTGATCATTTCTTTGTCAGTGGGCAAACGTACAAAATCAGCAGGGGATCAAATACTTTTTTCCCTCACTGTATTTATGCGATCTAATCCAAAAAAAAATCATATTAAGGAATGCACTTGTTTTTGAAAAATAAAGCTATGAAAATTGGGCCAATTTTGCCAAAAAACGGCATAGGTTAGTATGCCAATTTGCTTTTTTGTTACTTGAAATTTTCATGGTGAAATGTCCCACTTTTAATGTAATATATGGTATACTAAAGCTAAACCCAACCAAGGAAAGGACTATTTGTAGAAAAATAAAATCTATTAAATTGGGGCCAGTTATTGGCAAAATGCGGCATAGGTTAGTATGCGTATTTGTTTTTTTTTACTTAAAATGTTCATGGTGAAATTTCCCATTTTTAATGAAATATATAACATACTAATGCTATTTAAAGCTTTCGTGAAGCGCTGTCTTCCGGACAGTCCTGTTTCTTCACCTCAGGAAGGCTACTTATGTTGTGGCCGAAACGTCGTGAGAATTTTATTCTGTTATTATTTTTATTATTTTATCTCCATTCTATGTGACTTTACCGAAAGAACACAGAAGATACTAATGCAAAACAAAAGGGAGGAATTAACTTTTTCTTGGAAAATTTGGCTCATCTTGGCAAAAAACTGCATAGGTGCCCTAACCCTAACTACCCTAACCCCTTGCCAAAACCCTAATCCTAACTACCGTAACCCCTAACCCTAATCCCTTACTATAACCTTAACCCCTAACCTTAACCCTAAGCCTAACCCCGAACCCTAAACCATAACCCTAACCCCTAACGCTAACTCCTAACCCTGTAACCCACTAACACTCTAACACCATAACTCTAACCACTAACCCTAAACCCTAATGTTAACCCTAAACAATAACCCTAACTAACCCTAACCTCTAACCCTTAACCCCTACTACTAACCCTAAACAATAACCCTAACTAACCCTAACCCCTAACCCCTAATTCCTACCTCTAATCCCTACCTCTAACCCCTAACCCTAAAGCCTAAACCCTAATGCTAACCTTAAACCCTAACTAACCCTAACTCTAACACCTAACCCTAACCCCTAACCGCTAACCCCTAACCCTAACACTAAACCTAACCCTACCCAAACCCAACCCCTAACCCTATCCCATAAATCTAACCCCTAATCCTAACCCCTAACCCTCACCAATACCCAAACCCTCCCACAATTTTGTCCAAAAACGGCATACGTAAGTATGCCAATTTGCTCTTTATTACGAGAAAATTTCATGGTGAAATTTCCCACTTTTTAACGTAATATATAGCATACTAAGGTTAAATGCAATGGAGGAATGAACTTTTGTCGAAAAATAAAGCTGTGAAAATGTTGCAAATTTTGGCCAAAAACGGCGGAGGTCAGCATGCCGATTTTCTCTTTGGGACGTGAACATTTCATCGTGAAATTTTACACGCTTAATCTAATACATAGCATACTAAGGGTAAATACAATGGAGGAATGAACTTTTTGTTGAAATATAAAGCTGTGAAATTTGGGCTTATTTTTGCTAAAAACGGCGTGGTATGCCAATTTGCTTTTTTTACTAGAAAATTTCATGGTGAAATTTCCTACTTTTTAACGTATTATATAGCATACTCAAGCTAAACACAGCCGAGGAATGCACTTCTGTTGAAAAATAAAGCTGGAAAGATTTGGCCAATTTTGGCCACAAACGACCTAGGTGAGTATGGCAATTATCCATACTCTTTGGTTCTATTGGGTAAAGTCACGTAGGTGAAAATTATTATTTTATTTTATTTTCACCTACGTGACTTTACCCAATAGAACCAAAGAGTATGGATCCTAGCAGTCACGAAAGCTTTAAATCTAGAAATGGCAATTATCTTTCTGTGGGACGTGAAAATTTCATCATGAAATTTTCGCTTTGAATCTAATACATAGCATAAGGCTACATATAATAGAGGAATGAACTTTCGTCCAAAAATAAAGCTGTGAATGTTGGGCTTTTTTTACTAAAAACGGCACGATATGCAGATTAACTTTTTATACTCGAAAATTTCATGGATGAAAATCCCCACTTTTTTACGTAATATATAGGGTACTAAGGCTAAACACAGCCTAGGAATGCACTTTTTGTTGAAAAAGTAAAGCTAGGAAAATTGGGCCAATTTTGCCAAGAAAACAGCATAGGTTAGTCTACCGATTTGCTTTTTTCTACTTGAAATTTTAATGTAATATATAGCACTAGCGGTAAATACCCGGCATTGCCCGGGTGAAAAAGGCAGACACACACATGGACTGACAGACATCGACCCACACACATAGAAACACATCGAATTAGACGCACACACACACATGGTTAAACCCAGGATGGATTGTAGGCAGGCCAGCCTAAACGTTTCTAACCGGCGAAGATGCTCCATTAGGGGGTTCCACGTTTCGCAAGCATAGAGAAGGGAGAGAATTACTGTGGCCGAGAAGACCTGAAGCTTCGTGCGGAACGACAGACCAGGTTGCTTCCACACAGCGTTACGCAACCGATGAAAAGATTGCCGCTCGACTGATTCTGAGTGAGACCTCTGCTGTTAAACCGGAGCCAGTCATGAGCACACTGCCCAGGTAGGGAAACTTTCCACTCTCTCCACAACTGCCCCATCACCGTTTGGGAGTTGTGGGGGTGGAGTGTCCGATGGTAGAAAATACCCAGGCAGGTGCTTAGTTTTGGTGTGGCTGATGGTAAGGCCCCACCTCTTAGTGGCACGCTCCAGTTTCAGCAGCATCTCCAACTCCTCCTCTGAATGAGCAGTAATTACCAAATCATCGGCATACATAACGTGGCTGACCAATAGGGAGCCATCCCTTGACCGCACCCGGGCATCGATCAGCCTCCCATTGTACTAAATGGAAATTCCCCCGGTACAGTTATTGAAGGCTTCATGAACGACGTGTTCAAAATAGATGTTAAATAATGTGGGAGCCAGAGGACATCCCTGTCGCACCCCAAGGTGTACAGGGAATGGCTCTGACTGACAGCCACATAGTTTTACCCGGGCCCGCTCACCATCATGAAGGTCCTTAATGATTGTGAGCAGAGGGTCAGGGACTCCGAAAGCACGAAGAACAACCCAGAGCCCAGGCCTACTGATGGTATCATAGGCCTTGACCAGGTCAATAAAGCAGAGATGTAGGTCTTGTTGGATTTCCCTACACCTCTGCTGTCAGACAGAAAATATGGCATCCATGCAAGACCGCCCTTTCCTGAAACCGCATTGGGGCTCCGCAAGCCTCTCAGCGTGCATAGCAAGGTGCTGTTGAATAATCCTTGCCAGGCCCTTTCCCGGCACACTGAGGCGTGAGATGCCCCTGTAGTTGTTACAGTCTGTGCGGTCCCCCTTCTTAAAGAGGGGGACGACCACGGCATCCTTCCAATCCTGCGGAACCCGTCCAGCGGTCCAGACTTGTTATGATGTCATGTAGGGCAGTCTGTGCACAAACGCCACCCTCCCTCAGCATTTCGCTTGGGAGATCATCTCTGCCCGGTGCCTTTCCTGGTCTCGGACTCTGGATCGCCTTCAGTACTTCCTCAACAGATGACACCTCAGCTAGCCACTCACAGGGGGTGATTTCATCTTCTAATATTTGAGGCACCATAGCTTCAGCAGGGCAATCCCTACTTTGTGCCACGATGTTTTCCTGGCTGAGGGATTTTCCCTCCCCCAGGACTTCACAGAAATGCTCAGCAAATCTTCAAACCTGTTCCTGGGGGTCGGAGATTAGATCACCGTTTTTCCCCTAATGATGGTAATAGTTGTGGCGCTGCAGGTTACTTTTTTGATGTAGTTAAATAGGGATTTGTGATCGCAGGCCACTGAGGCAGACTCCATCTCAGCAACCCGCGACCACCACCCATCCTTGCAGTGCCTCACGGCTCTCCGAACCTCCGAGCGAAGGCTGCGGTAAGCCTCCTCATTCTCTGACGTGGGATGCTGTAGCCGACGATACGCACACAAATGCACTGACATGCACACTTGGACTAACACATACACACAAACACTTCTACGTACACACACATGGGGCGTTGTCCGTTCGAAAAAGACAGACACACACGTGGACTTAAACACGTGTGTGTCTGTCTTTGAGAAGCACACACATATGGACTCAAACACATACACATCAACGTGTACAGCAATCCCCGATGATGGCACAGCTATCAGTATCGCAGTACTACGTATGAGTAAATAGCGTGGCGTGAGCAATCGAAACAATAGAAATGCATTGAAGAAATAAGCAGAAATACGTGTAAATTAAAGGGCAGCAATACGCACAGGTAAGTTGAGAAGCAGGCTACAGTCTAGATTATAGACTGCCAGTACGCCGACTCAATGACATAAGCATTGCTACAGTCGACATAAAAGCTGGCAATACGGGCAGCAGCTGAAAAAGCAGAATACAGTCGACATGAAAGGCTGGCAGTACACTGAGTGAGGTAAAGAAGCAGGCAACAGATTATAGACTGGCATACACTCATAATGCCCAAAAGGAAAATTAGCAGTGTAGATAATATTGCCAGTGCACTGACGTTAATTAATAAGCAGGCAGCAGGCAACAGCACAGACTGGCAGTAGACGGTCGCAGTATCATGAAAGCACAGCAAAAGGGAATATTTAGCAACCTAATAATGAAAAATTAGTTTTGTGCACACAAACATTATTATTGTAACATCTGCCAACGTATTTGTTTAATAATAGTAAACAATAATACTACAATAATGCTATCTAAGCGCTGTAATAATATTAATATCTTCAGACTTTATAGCAGTAATTGCACGCATCGTGTTGGGGGGGGGGGTGGCGAAGAGGACATCACACTGTCAAGAAATAGCCGCAGTGTTATGTGTATATTTATTGCATGTTATTCCATGTTATGTGTATATTTATTGAATGTTAAACGCCTAAAATAAAATGTCCCCCGTGAGCTCGACCGAACGCGCATCACTTGGCAGGGTCCGCCCCCCTCCCCACGCAATTGGCGTGAGTTTGTACGGTCGATGTCGCGCAATAAATAAATAAATATAGCGAAATCCCACTAAATCGCTAATTTAACTAATTTAAAGGTGACGGACGTGAAAAAGGAATAGCCTATTCCCACCACGGGGCTTAGGGCGTGCTGGCTGGCAAAACAAATTATACTAAAAGCCCACCGTTCGAGAGCCAAATCACAAGCGCGTGTGTGGAGACTTTTATATATATAAAAAAATAAGAAAATAAAATACTAACCCTATCCCTAAACCCTAACCCCTAACCCTGACCCTAACCCGAAGCCCGAACCCTACCCCTAAACCCTAACCCTAATGCCTTTAAACTCGTCTCAGCGAGATGAGTTGAATCGTTTATAGCGCGACTGTCGAGTAGAGTCGAAGGGCAAACACCACTTGCTTGTGTGACTTGTGGAACCGGGGCGGCATTTTGCATTGAAGTCGATGATGGGTGTGATTGTTTGAAGCGCACTGTTTGGGAATGCAGTGCGTTTCACTATTTCAGCACCGATGTTCACCAAATATTCAACTGTGTAAACGTATGGGACAGCTTGGGATGTCAATGCAGTAGTCTGTTACTTGAAAATCCGTGAAGAAATAAATAATTTCAGAGCAAATCGGTCGTTTTTTACCGGCGTTTGACGTGTGCCCTCTGGTGGACACGTGCAGTACCACAACCATTACATTCGTGGTTAAGTCTGCTATGTGGTGGACATGTGCAGTACAGGCCAACACAGTACGCCAGCAGTTGCCGCTGTCAGACGTCACCCGCGCATTCCCCGCAGTTGTGAGTCGCTGGTGCTGCGGTGTCCTGGCGTTAGTGCCAAGCGCGGTTGGCTGCAATGAAGCCGTGAAGACACCGCACAGTGCCACTGCTGCTGTTGCCGCGCCGAGGCACTGCAGTTGTACCATGTGACCACACGGTGGCGATACAGCACCATGTTGGTTAATTTATTGCGAGTGTCCATGATGGGTAGGTTATTTTGCGAGTGTCCGTGTTGGTTAAGTTATTTAGCGAGTGTCCATGATGGGTAGGTAATTTAGCGAGTGTCCATGTTGGTTAGGTTATTTAGCGAGTGTCCATGTTGGTTAAGTTATTTAGCGAGTGTCCATGTTGGTTTGGTTATTTAGCGAGTGTCCATGTTGGTTTGGTTATTTTGCGAGTGTCCATGATGGTTAGGTTATTTAACGAGTGTCCATGTTGGTTAGGTTATTTAGAGAGTGTCCATGTTGGCTAAGTTATTTTGCGAATGTCCATGTTGGTTAGGTCATTTTGCGAGTGTCCATGATGGTTAGGTTATTTAGCGAGTGTACATGTTGGTTAGGTTATTTAGCGAGTGTCCATGTTGGTGTGTATGTTGAACTTATTTCACACCATACATAGACAACCATGCTCATCGGAGGTGCGGAGGACAACAAACGAAGCATAAAAAGCAGTTCTAAAATAAAATTAATTTTCAATCTAGATTAAAAAAGTCCGTAGCTCCAGTAGCTTCTTAATATCGGAAGGAAAAACATTCCAGATGGCTGCAGAAGTGCATCTGAAAGCATGCAATGCTGAGACTGTCTTTATTCGATGACTAGCCAAAAGCTGCTGCGAAGATGACCAGACTTTGAGTCATGGATTAAGCTCTTTGATGACATCAGCAAGGTATTGTGGTTCATTTGTGGCAAGCGCTTTGTATGTAATGAGTGCAACCTTGTATGTGTAGTGGAGTAGATAATGCGCATAGGAATTGGTCATATACAGTACATACAGACAGACAAGGAGAACGGGTCACACGAGGTCGAACAGGTGGTCGAGTCGCGAGTGGCGTAAACAAACAGGGAGTCGTGGCACGAGGGCTGTGATTGGTCGAGAGGCTGTTAGCATTAAGTGGTGGCGTCTGAATGTCTGATGAAGGGGACAGGTGCGGGCTGGCGGGAAATGGCCAGCGAGCCACGTGGCAATTAATTAAGTGCGAGAGGGGATAAAAGGCGAGGTGGTTTGAACGGAGGGGAGTTGCTGTTGGAGAGTTGTTGCTGGAGAGTTGTTGCTGGGCAGTTGTTGGCGAGAGGTGAAGAGATACGAAGAAGACAGCTGGAAATGTTATGGAAGAATAGATAGAGAGCCGGACCCCAAAGACAGTAAATAGCGATAGGGAGAGTCAGCGTTAGCGGAGATAGATAGAGTCACTGTGTGTGAATAGATGGAAGTCACTGCGTGTGAAGAGATAGCGGCGATACTGTGTGTGAGGAGATAGAAGACGAACCACTGTGTGTGGAAGGGAAGACACTGTGTGTGAGAAGATAGGCGAAGAAACACTGTGTGTGGAAGGGGATGCACGGACGATGCTGAAGTAAATCGGAGTGTCCGAGTTGGCGGAGCACGGAGAGAATTACTGTGTGTACAGAACGATGGAATAAAAGTGACGGCGGAAAAAGAGACGGTTGTCGTCCGAGTGAATTCACGGCACTACATTTGGTGTCAGAAAAAATACGGAACACGCCACGATGTCAAGGAAAGCGGCAAAGAAAAGAAATGTGCCAGTGGACTCGGGCGGCGACAGCGACAACGACGATTTGCAGCCCGGCCAGATGGCCGGCAGTACTCCGGACGGTGACAGCGGTTCGGGTGGTGCTGAAGGCCGGGGATCGCCGGAGGATTGGCGAGTCCTCATGACCCAGTGGGAGGCCAGAATGAAGAAGTTGTCGGAGGAATTCCAGAACTTCTTGACGGAGAACCGCATTCAACTACCCGTACCGGGTCCACCGCCAGAGGTTGCCGCTCAGCCAGAGCAGTTGGAAGATTCTGACGACGAAGACGACCAGTCGGAGGGACCGCCACGACGGCTACACTTACAATAATTTGAGGCCAAAGTGGGAGATTGGACGGCATTCATACGAAGATTCCGTGCGGCTTACGAGTCCCTGAAGTGGACGGAGAGTGCCGCGTTACGAGCACTGCCGACGGCATTGGATGATGACTCCTTGGCGACTTTTAACGGACTCCCTGCCGCTGTCAGAAAAACATTGGACGGTGTTATTGCGGCAATGAGGAAGGTCTACGAGCCGCGGTCGGTCGCCAAACGTCGATTTCAACAGAGGAAACGGGAGGCCATGGAGTCCCCCCTGGCATTTCGCAGCGCCTTGCTGGCCCTCGCCCAGGTTGCGTACCCAGCGATGGACGAAGAGGGCTGGGACTCCCTGCTGCAAGAGAAGATGTTACAGCTGGCGAAGGAAATGAAAATCGTCTTGTCGCTCCCGGTCAAGGATGATGACGACGACGTGTCATCGTTGCTGATCGCCAGGAACATACAAGTCAACCTTGATATACGAGACGAACCAGCGGCAGTGGTAGTGCAGCCGTCGCTGACGACCCCTGCCGGGGCTGCGAGCACGGTGGCGGTGGTGGTGGACGAGGCGCCGCCGATGGCAGCGGCGGCCGGAGTATCGACCGGAGACCGACGGCATCGTCCCGGGGCATATGGAGACAGCGTGCATCGGACATGCTACGAGTGCGGGCGGAGGGGTCATCTCCTCCGCGACTGCTGGAGACGAAGAGGTGGTCCTCCATGGACGCCGAACAACTACGGCGGGCGGTTCCCCCAAGACCAAGGATCCCGGGTGAGTCGAGATGCATTCAATACATGGCCGCCCTATCCACATCACTCATCCGCGTCATCTCCACCGTATTCATCGGGTTCGGATAGGACGCATGGCCGGGATATGTGGGGTGCGTTGGTACATCATGTGTTGGTGGCCGCGCCGGGATCGTCGGATGTGATGGCATGTATTCAAGGTGTTATGGTACGGGTTATTGTGGATACCGGGGCGTCGGCAACTCTCATTTCGTTGAAAACTTTTCGGTCGCTGCCGACGTCGCCTGGATCGTTAGCGCCAGTGGAAGGGCCATGTGTAGCGACAAACGGGGGTAGTTTGGGCATTATGGGCTGCGTGGTTGCGACAATTCAAATTGGGGAGGTTATTGTGACAGGAAGTGTTTTGGTTTCAACGGCCTTGGTGATACCGTGTTTGTTGGGCACGGATTTTTTGCAAAAGATGCCAATTAAGATTTCAGTGGAAAAAGGTTGTTTGGAATTCCCGTCGGGGAAATGTATGAAATTTTTGGGGACGCCTTCGAAATTTGCGGCGGCGAACGCTGTGGTGCAGGCCGTGGTGAGCCGCACCGTGCGCGTCCCGCCTGCATCGCAAATATTGGTACCGCTACGGTTAAAGAAGGAATTGTCTTTGGATGAGCTACAGGAGGGAGTGCTGTTGACACCCTCAAATGCTGTGTCGAGAATGCCCACCGTGGTAGGAGCTTTGACCATAATACTAACTTATTGTGATCCCTTCATTCAAATTATAAACGCGGGGCACGAAGAGGTTGCTATTCAAGGGGGCACTACGTTGGCGCACGCAACGGGTGCGCCGGGTCCAGAAACAAAAACATGTTTTGCTACGGGGCAGGATGAAATGTTGTCAAGGGAGGAGGACGATCCGGAATGGTTAAGGGATCTTTACGAACAAAACCCAGAGTTATCGCCTGTGCAACGGTCGAGGTTGCATGCGTTGCTAGTGGAATTTAAGGATGTGTTCAGCTCAGGGAAATACGACGTGGGTCGAACGACGTTGTTGCAGCATCGTTTTGACACGGGAAACGCACCCCCGATCAGGTTAAATTCGCATTGTGTAGGTCCTCTTGGGAAATAATGTATTCGGCGATCTGTTGATGAAATGCTAGAGCAGGATATTATCGCCCCATCGTCCAGCCCGTGGGGAGCCCCTATTGTCCTCGTTAAAAAACGTGACGGAACCATGCGATTTTGTGTTGACTATCGGAAATTGAATAAAGTTTCGGTGGCGGAAACGTACCCGCTTCCACGAATTGATGATTCGCTGGACGCCCTGTCCGGCGCCAGAATCTTTTCGACTCTCGATTTGTTGTCGGGCTTTTGGCAATTGCCCCTGGATAAAGAGTCAAGACCTAAAACGGCATTTCGGACACCACAAGGATTGTATCAATTTAACGTGCTCCCGATGGGACTCCACTCAGCGCCGGCGACCTTCCAGCGATTAATGGAACTCGTGTTGTCGGGCCTGCAGTGGGAGTCATGTTTGATATATTTAGATGATGTGATTGTTTTCAGTAGGAATTTCGATGAACATTTGCAATGGCTGCGCGCCGTTTTTGGCAGAGTGCGGCGCGCTGGATTGAAATTTAAACCACAGAAGTGCCAATTGTTGAGAACATCGGTGAAGTATTTGGGGCACGTCGTTAGTGCGTCAGGAGTGGCCACTGATCCGGAGAAGACGAGTTGTGTGCGTACATGGCCAGTGCCGAAAACACCAGGGGAAGTGCGTAGCTTTGTGGGCTTTGCGTCGTATTATCGGCAGTTCGTTAAGGACTTTGCCACGATTGCTCGACCATTGCATACGCTGACCGGGAAAGGTGTAAAGTTTCAATGGGGGATTGCTGAACAAAAATCGTTTGAAGCGTTGCGGGCCGCACTGGCGGATGCACCACCGTTGGGATACCCGGATTTTACGAAGCAGTTTATACTTGACACGGATGCCTGTGATACGGGCATAGGCGCGGTTTTGTCACAAATGGTTGATGGCATCGAGAGAGTGGTAGCATATGGCAGCCGGGTGTTATCGCCGGCGGAGCAAAAATACTGTGTGACGCGTAGGGAATTATTGGCGATTGTCCATTTTGTGCGCCAGTACCGACCGTATCTATACGGCAGGGAATTTTTGATCCGCACTGATCACGCGGTGCTACAGTACTCGCTGTGCGTGGATCAGCCATCGGGGCAAATGGCTCGCTGGATTGAGACCCTCCAGGAGTACTCTTTCACGATCCAGCATAGGAAAGGGACGCACCATGTAAACGCGGATGCTTTGTCGAGGTTGCCGCGACCGGCTGAGACGTGTCGGTGCAAAGAGGGCTCGGTGCGTTGCGGCCCGCCACTGCAGGAGGTTCCGCAAACGGTCGCTGCAGCGGGTTCGGGGGTGCCAGGGATAGTCCCTGGAGCAGAAATTGGACTGTTGGGGTTGTCATTGAAGCAGTGGAAGCAACTGCAGGTGGAAGATTCCTCGCTGACCAGGATGAGGCTGCGTGCCTTTCGTTCAAGGGGATTGGAGGATCGCCCATTTTTGATGTTAACGGAGGGGTTGCTTGTTCGCTGGGATGTGGAAGCACAAAAATTTTGTATTCTTGTCCCGAAGGTGTTGTGGGGGAAACTGATTAACGAGGTACATGAGAAATTGCTGCATCTGGGGGAGAAGAAGACCGCGTTGACGGTGGGGAGTGAATTTTACTGGCCGGGAATGTTTAACGATGTGAAACAGCATGTAAAAGCGTGCCAGGAATGTGCACGGAGGAAAGCGCCGGCACGGCCATATCGTGTCCCTTTGCAATCGATTCAAGTTTCGAGAGTGAACGAAATTGTGGCACTGGATATTTTGGGTCCGTTTCCCGTCACCCCCCGAGGGCACAGATATTTGCTCTTCGGGGTGGAATACTTAACTCGTTGGCCGATGGCATGGCCGCTAGTAGACCAGTCAGCGCCGTCGATCGCTGAGGCTTTCTTGAATGGATACGTATTAGATAAGGGGGCCCCGGAACATTTGCTTACTGACCAAGGCAGAAATTTTTCATCGAAATTGATTAAGGACGTGTGTGACTCGCTGGGGACCAAAAAGATCCGGACGTCCCCGTATCACCCGCAGACTGACGGGATGGTCGAGCGGCTGCATAGGACGCTGACGTCCATGCTTTGTCACCAAGTAAACACCGCTCAAGATGATTGGGATCTGCATTTTGCAGCGACGCTGGCCGCGTATAGATTGGCCCCGCATGCCTCAACGGGGTACTCGCCATTTTTTCTGATGTATGGACGGGAACCGGAAGCGCCGGCTATTGTGAAATTGGGAATTCGAAAACGGGAGAAATCTACGACGGTGCCTGCTCCGATGCAGGTGGCTTTGGACCGTCTAAGGGAAGCCCGAGAGGCTGCATTGCAAAATACGGCACGACGACAAGCCACTAACGAAAGATTGTTTGGCAGGCAGCGGCCACGAGAGCCATGAAGTGTTGGAGATAAAGCCTGGTTGCACTGCCCCATGGTGCCGGTGGGAACGTCCCCGAAATTTCACCGCCCCTGGCAGGGGCCCGTTGATATTGTGGAGGTTTTACGGGATCAGAGTGTGCGAATAAAATTCGGTCGTCGGACATGGTTTGTTCACCCGTCGCGCCTGAAGAAATTTGTGTTACCATATGATGCGTCATCCCCCATCCGAGAGCGGCCTGTATTGGATGTGTCCGACGAACCTGTGGGGAGGTCACAAGTGCGCGTGTCCCAGAGATCTGCCCCCCGTGTGCCTGCAGGATCGCCCTTTTTGGGCAGGGTTACCGACCGGACGCAGATTGAACGGCCACGGATCCGGACCAATGGCCGTCCCGACCGGGAACGACGGACAGCCCCGCCAGCTGAGTGTCGCTGGGACAGGGATGGGCGTAGGGTTCATTGGCAAGACGAGCGAGGCCCTCCCTTACCGCAGGGTATCCCGTGCAGGGGAGATGGACCGGCAGCGGGAACCCGTTCCAGGAGGAATACAATACATTGACTTTGGGGGTTGGGAATTCTGTATAAAGGTGTTGTGTGCGTTTCGTTGCGTGATTGTACAAAATGGTTGTATATTGCAAATGCGTTATGTATATATGTTGTCATCGTTCCGTCCGCTTCACTCCACTACTCCAATTCGAGTATATCGTAGCCGGGGACGGCTAGGTTCTTTCATCACGGGGGGGGGGGGGGGGGGGGGGGTGATGTAGTGCAGTAGATAATGCGCATAGGAATTGGCCATATACAGTACATACAGACAGACAAGGAGAACGGGTCACACGAGGTCGAACAGGTGGTCGAGTCGCGAGTGGCGTAAACAAACCCAAGTAATTAAGGGAGTCGTGGTCGAGAGGCTGTTAGCGTTAAGTGGTGGCGTCTGAATGTCTGATGAAGGGGACAGGTGCGGGCTGGCGGGAAACGGCCAGCGAGCCACGTGGCAATTAATTAAGGCTAATGCGAGAGGGGATAAAACGCGAGGTGGTTTGAACGGAGGGGAGTTGCTGTTGGAGAGTTGTTGCTGGAGAGTTGTTGCTGGGCAGTTGTTGGCGAGAGGTGAAGAGATACGAAGAAGACAGCTGGAAATGTTAGGGAAGAATAGATAGAGAGCCGGACCCCAAAGACAGTAAATAGCGATAGGGAGAGTCAGCGTTAGCGAAGATAGATAGAGTCACTGTGTGTAAATAGATGGAAGTCACTGCGTGTGAAGAGATAGCGGCGATACTGTGTGTGAGGAGATAGAAGACGAACCACTGTGTGTGGAAGGGAAGTCACTGCGTGTGAAGAGATAGCGGCGATACTGTGTGTGAGGAGATAGAAGATGAACCACTGTGTGTGGAAGGGAAGACACTGTGTGTGAAGAGATAGGCGAAGAAACACTGGGTGTGGAAGGGGATGCACGGATGATGCTGAAGTAAATCGGAGTGTCCGAGTTGGCGGAGCACGGAGAGAATTACTGTGTGTACGGAGCGATGGAATAAAAGTGACGGCGGAAAAAGGGACGGTTGTCGTCCGAGTAAATTCACGGCACTACATATGTATGAGTTCGGCAATAGGAAGCCAATGCAGTTCGGCGAGCAATGGACAGACATGGTCGGATTTTGCAGTACCCGTCATGATGCCTGCCAAATAATTTTGTACTCGCTGCAGCTTAGTAATGTTTCTTGCCAGATGTGCCGGAGAGTAGTGAGTCAGAATAATCGAGCCCTAACCCTATCCCTAACCCTAAGCCCTAACCACTAACCCTAACCCCTTACCATAAGCTTAACCCCTAACTCCAACCCTTAACCCTAACCCGTAAAACTAACCCCTAACCCAAACCCTAACCCTCTGACCCAGACCCTAACCCCTAACCCTAACCGAACTCTAACCCTAAACCTTAACCCTAACACAACCGAACCCAAACCATAACCCCTAACTACCCTAACCCTAACACTAACCTATAACCCTAACCCAACCCTAACCCCAACCTAACCCTAAACCCTAACCCAACCCTAAACCCTAATTCTAACACAACCCAAACTCTAACCTCACCCTAACCTAACCCTAAACCCTAACGCAAAATCAAAACACTAACCTTTTACCCTAAACCTATCTCTAAACCCAACCCTAACCCTAAACCCTAACCCTAAACTCTAATCCCTATCCCTAACCCTATCCCTATCCCTTAACCCTAGCCCTAACCTTGACAACTAACCCTAACCTTCACCCATAACCTTAACACCTCACCCGAACCCCTAACCTAAACCCTAAACCTGTTGCTTGTGATGTATCAGTGCTGCTGCTGATGAGCTGCACTCTCGGAAAGTCGTGCGGCTGACGTGATGCGTAGAACCACTCCTATTTTTGTGTGGAGAGGCGGCTACGTGGAGGCTGTCCCTCTGCTCGGTTATTTTGTCCGATGCAGCAGCTGGAGTTGTGCGTTTGTCCACAATAGTACATCACATGACTTGTGTAAAACCTACAGTGCACCTATAGCCACCTCAACCCTACAGCCCTGACCTTATAGCACTGACCATAACCTGTAATGCACATATAGACACCTCAACCATATAACCTTGACCCTATATCCATGACCCTAACCTGTAATGCACCTATAGCCACCTCAACCCTACAGCCCTGATTATATAGACCTAACCTAAGAGCCGTGACCCTTACCTCTAATTATGGCTACAGGAGTCTAAATTCCATGGCGTCGAAATTTTGCCTCCACGATGTAAAATTCAGACTCCCGAAATTGGAATTAGGACTCCCGGACAAGAGCAGTGGCAGCTGTGGTTGTGCGTTTGTCAGTGAGGCAAAAGCCTCAAGGGAGTTGAAACAAATATACTCTTATTATTCTTGCTGCTGACAAAGGTCGATCAACAGTCTTGATGTCCGGTGGGGAATATGATAACAAAATCAGAGATTTACTAGACTGAGGTACCGACCTTTAAATGGAACGAGACCCAACCAATGCTTTAGAACTGAAAACAGAGACCCAACCAATGCCTTAGAACTCAAAACGGCTGCAATCATTGCCAAGGAGGGGCAAAATCCGATCAAACCAAGGGCCTCAAAACTGCCAACAGTTTACGGCTTTCCAAAGACCCACCAACCAACAGTGAGTGCAATCGGCACTGCCACAAACAAATTAGCACCACACAACCTGTACCGAAACAAACAAAGCGCCACATCGACAGCAGGTTTTATTTATTTATTAAAGAGAGAGAGACGGGGAGTGAGCGAGTGAATGAGTGAATTATGAATGAATCCCCCCCTCCCGGAGGAAGGGAGCAGGGGGTGGATTGGGCGAGTCCATTACGAACGAGAGTTCATCAACCATCATCAATCACCATCAACCATCATCAACCATCATCAACCGTCATCACCCATCATTAACCATCATCATTCATCATCGCCCATCATCAATCACCATCAACCATCATCATTCATCATCACCCATCATCAATCACCACCAACCATCATCAATCACCATCAACCATCATCAATCACCACCAACCATCATCAATCACCACCAACCATCATCAATCACCATCAACCATCATCAATCACCATCAATCATCATCAACCGTCATCAACCATCATCAATCACCATCAATCACCATCAACCATCATCAATCACGATCATCAACCATCATCGATCACCATCAATCACCATCACCCATCATCGCCCATCCTCAACCATCATCAATCACCATCAAACATCATCAATCACCATCAACCATCATCAATCACCATCAACCATCATCAATCACCACCAACCATCATCAATCACCATCAACCATCATCAATCACCATCAACCATCATCAAACACCATCAACCATCATCAATCACCATCAACCATCATCAATCACCACCAACCATCATCAATCACCACCAACCATCATCAATCACCACCAACCATCATCAATCACCATCAACCATCATCAATCACCACCAACCATCATCAATCACCATCAACCATCATCAACCATCATCAATCACCATCAATCAGCCATCATCAACCATCATCAACCATCATCAACCGTCATCACCCATCATCACCCATCATCAACCATCATCATTCATCATCACCCATCATCAATCACCATCAACCATCATTCATCATTACCCATTATCAATCACCATCAACCATCATCATTCATCATCACCCATCATCAATCACCACCAACCATCATCATTCATCATCACCCATCATCAATCACCACCAACCATCATCAATCACCATCAACCATCATCAATCACCACCAACCATCATCAATCACCATCAACCATCATCAATCACCACCAACCATCATCAATCACCATCAACCATCATCAATCACCATCAATCATCATCAACCATCATCAACCGTCATCACCCATCATCACCCATCATCAACCATCATCATTCATCATCACTCATCATCAATCACCATCAACCATCATCATTCATCATCACCCATCATCAATCACCACCAACCATCATCAATCACCATCAACCATCATCAATCACCATCAACCATCATCAATTACCATCAATCACCATCAACCATTATCAATCACCACTAACCATCATCAATCACCATCAACCATCATCAATCACCATCAAACATCATCAATCACCATCAACCATCATCAATCACCATCAACCATCATCAATCACCATCAACCATCATCAATCACCATCAACCATCATCAATCACCAGCAACCATCATCAATCACCACCAACCATCATCAATCACCATCAACTATAATCAACCATCATCAATCGTCATCAATCATTATCGATCGTCATCAATCATTATCAATCGTCATCAATCATTATCAATCGTCATCAATCATTATCAATCGTCATCAACCATCGCCGCTGCCTCCACAGCTGCTGCATCCCAGGGAGCGATCCTGCGACAAACCGGTCCACTTTGCCGCTCCTCTGACAATTTTCCTCAAAGCACATTTTGCATAAAATGTGCATCACGAACATCAACCACCACCACCACCACCACGCGCATTCTACGCCACTCACTCCACATTCCGTTTTCCAGACGTAAACGGGAATGTCTTAAATCGGAAATGGCTTTACCCCCGGACAGTCATTTCGACTTCTACTCCTCATCTAAACATCCACACGCCCACATATATCACTTTTAACTATGCATAAATAAGGATAATTAGCAACATACATCTTAAGACGACTGCATCATTCATTTAACTCACCAAAACACGTCGGAGTGACTTGTGAGGTGATGTGGAGGCATTACTGTTGCACTGTGGGGATAGACTGCAGAGGGAATCTGATCAACTACAAAGTTATTTTTCACAGACGTCCAGCAATGGATGGACGATGCAGCCTCCCGCGTGCTCCGTGTTTGATCTCAAGGCACTTGCCATCTAAAATTCCGTTCACCTACAAATACATTTTTTAATGCATAATTTTTTCATTTCGAGGAATTGCTGCACTCACTCAGACTCAGAACAGTCAGACACCCAATATGTGACAGTAGTATAAACCCAGCGTTAACCAAAGAAAATTAACAAATAATTTATTAAAATTTGCACAAAAGCACCGATAAATTAAAGTGCACACATTTATCTCACACGCCAGGTGTACATAGATATATTATTATGATCACGACTATGAATATTCTAGCTCTACAATAGCTTATACAAGTGTAGTGTAATAGCGCCGACTGTTGTTCAGCAACGGCAACAGCGGTGGAAGAGCAGCACACACGCCCGTGAGTGTATACGCGGTTGTGTTGGCAGGGCGGAGGAGCTGGGACAAGGGTCATGGAAGACCTCATCTGGAAGCCCCTGGAACCCGCTGGTGTGTTCGAGAAGGGAGGCGTGGCCAGGGCGGAGCCAGGTCGCGCCGGGTAGCATAAAAGCAGCTGAGAACGGGAGCTCGTGGCTGCCGGTTTTGGGAAGTGGACTCGTCTCATCGTCGTCGCAGTTGTCTTCGCCGCCTTCATTGCTGCCGTCTTCACTAAATATTGCGCCGCTGGATAGTTGTTGGCTGTCTCCGTCGGCACCGTCAGTGTAACACGGTCAGGGTTGTGTTAAGGCAAGGCTAGATGACGAGGGAGAGCGCGAGGGTGAACCTGAAGATGTTAATAAAGAAGGTGCTCCTGAAACCCTTGCCTCCCACTCTGCTGACACTACACAAGTACAGCTTGCATCACACAACACAAATGATATTTGCCTTGGCAAAACTTTTCTTGATCTTGGGGGGGCCGAAAATAAATACGAAAATAAATTAAGCAATAAGTTAATATGTAGCATCGGGGTAATAGGTTTACTCATGTCAGAGTCGGCCGCGTTGCTATCAGCAGAGCCCTAACCTCAACAGGGGAGGGCTCACAGCATGACCACCTCATGTGGCATTCATTGACGAGATCTCTTGCCAAGCGTTCGTCGGGGACCCCCGCTTGAGGAGGGGCTGTTGATCCTGAGCGGGCGATGAGCCAGCAGTAGGATTTCCACGTTCCCATTACGGGAGCCAGCCTTGTCACCATTCCACATGCCTGCGACCAAAGTGCAGCTTCTAAAGCGGTCCGGACCCACGCTCTTGAGGGGCAGCCCCACGCTAAGCACCCTGCTCTAGGTTCTAGTCCGGGTTCAGGAGTTCCTAGTCTGGGTTAATGAGTTCCTCGTCCGGGTTCGTCAGTTCCTGGGTATTGACACCAACGATGATGTCCACGATGTCCACACCGGTGATGATCACAACGACGGCGTGGCTCACGTGGGCTGCCAGCGGAAGCGGTAGCGGCCCTCGGCGGCGGCCCAGGCCACGAGCGCGATGGCACGCCGGAAGACGAGCGTCCTGGCCGTGCCGTGCTCGCGGACGCTCGCGCGGAACCCGGCCCCCCCCCCCTCGTCATCTCCCCCGGGCTCCCGGAGCGTCGCTCGCGGCGGCGATGTCGTCACGAAGCCCGCAAAGCGGCCGTGCAGCGCGGGGGCAGAGAGGGGAGGGGGGGGGCCACCCCCAACCGCGCGCCTCGCCGCGGCGTCGACGGCGACGTCGGTGTGCGCGCGGTCGGCGGTGCCGGCGGCGTCGCTGCCGCGAAGCCGCCGGCACGAGCGGTCGCCCACCGCCTCGGGGCCGCCCCCCCGTTCGAGGCGGCGGCGTTTGGACTCCCTGGGAGGAGTGAGGCAGGAGGAGTGCGGAGGAGGAAGAGGGGGGTAGAGGGGGAAGGGGGAAGGAGGAAAGATAGAGGAGGAGGTGGAGGAGGGGTCGAGCTGCAGGACGCAGCGCGATGCCTCCTCCAGCAGGTCCCTCATGCGACCCTCGGCACGACTCACGGCCTGGCCACTCAGGCCCTGCTCTGGCTGCTGGGGACACTCAGCCAGCCCTGGCCATTCCTGGGACAGATTCTGTGTGGGGAGGGAGGGATGGAGGTCAATAGGGAGGCAATGTATTTTTGTTGAACTTATTTTTCACAGTACATAACCACGTTAATCAGAGGTGCGGGCAGTGCACTGCAGAGCGCGGTGGATCAAAGTGTGACACACAGTGCTCCTCTCTGGGGTTTAACTGGGCGCTCCGGTCCACGTGAATGGTGGCCGCTCATCACGAGTTGGCTGGAAACATCTCAATCTATAAAGAACTGCAGAACTATTGTTGCCTCTTCACCGGCCGACAAGAGATAAACTGCATACCCTGAAAGATTAATGCGTTGGAGTTTGCATTGTCCTTGTACTGTTCGTCTGTTGGTGTTCTTTACTGGGTAGCATCGGTGACGGAGAGCCACAGGGGAGGCTGTGGCTCTGCTGTGAGCCAATCAGTTTCAAGTCTGTGTGGTTCATGCAGACTTGATGATGCCTGGTCGTGATCGGTGTCTGTCTGGTGTTTGGACATCTTAACAACCTCCGGTGTTATTGTGAGAAAGGTTTCTATCATCGTCCGATTTGTATTAATTGATTGATTTGTGTGTTTGGTATTGCAGATGGAGAGATGCACACAGGACCTGAGTGGCTGTAAACCGACGAGTGAGCCCAGCCCTTCCTGCCACAAATATTGGAAGAAGAAGTCGCTCCCTGTGAGTGGCTGGCTGAAGTGCCATATGTTGAAGAATTATTGAAGGTGATCCAGAGTCTGAGACCAGAAAAGGCACCGGACAGAGATGATCTCCCAAGCGAATTGCTGAGGAAAGATGGCGTTTGCACATAGAATGCCCTACATGAAATCATAACAAGTCTGGACCCTCTTTAAGAAGGGGGACCGCACAGACTGTAACAACTACAAGGGCATCTCACTCCTCAGTGTGCCGGGAAAGGTCGGGGCAAGGATTAATGAACATCGCCTTGCCAGGCACACTGAGGAGAGGCTTGCGGAGCCCCAATGTGGTTTCAGGAAAGGGCGGTCCTGCACAGATGCCATATTTTCTGTCCGTCTGCTACAGCAGAGGTGTAGTGAATTCCAACAAGGCCTACATCTTTGCTTTATTGACCTGGTCAACGCCTATGATACTATCAATAGGCCTGGGCTCTGGGTTACTCTTCGTGCTTTCGGAGTCCCTGACTCTCTGCTCATGATCATTAAGGATCTTCATGATGGTGAGCGGGCCCGGCTAAAACTACGTGGCCGGGAGTCGAAGCCATTCCCTGTTCACCTTGGTGTGCGACAGGGATGTCCTCTGGCTCCCACATTATTTAACATCTATTTTGAACACGTAGTTCGTGAAGCCGTTGATGGCTGTACCTGGGGAATTTCCTTCTGGTACAGATATAATGGGAGGCTGATCGATGCCCGGGTGTGGTCAAGGGATGGCTCCCTATTGGTCAAACATGTTACGTATGCCGATGATCTGGCAATTGCTGCTCACTCAGAGGGGTTGGAGGCGCAGCTGCTTAACCTAGAGCGTGCCACTAAGAGGTGGGGCCTTAACATCAGCCCCACCAAAACTAAGCACCTGCCTGGGTATTTTGTACCATCATACATTCCACCCCCACAACTCAGAATTGGTGATAGGGCAGTTGTGGAGAAAGTGGAGAGTTTTCCATACTTGGGCAGTGTGCTCATGAACGGCTCCGGTTTGACAGTAGAGGTCTCACTCCCAATCAGCCGAGCAGCATTAACTTTTCATCGGTTGCATAACGCAGTGTGGAAGCTACATGGTCTGTCACTCCATAAGAAGCTTCAGATCTTCTCGGCCACAGTCATGCCCTTTCTTCTCTATGCTTGCAAAACGTGGACCCCCCTAATGGAACATCTTCGCCGGTTATAAACATTTAGGCTTGCCTGCCAACGATCAATCCTGGGTTTAACCAGGCTGGAGTGTGTGAGGAACTCATAAATCCTTTAAAGATCTGCACAAAGTCTCATTGGTGAGTTCCTCCGACAGGCAAGGCTACGTTGGCTGGGTCATGTAGCCCGCATGCCCAGCTACCGAATGCCTAAACAGCTCTTGTTCGGCTGGAGAGAGGGGGCTAAACAGGCGCGGCACAGGCTAGAGAAGAGATGGAGTGATGTGGTACAAGAGAATGTGAAGCTGAGTGGACTTGCCAATGACTGGTACCAGCTGTGTTAAGATCGGCCTCTGTGGAGGAGTCTCGTGAACGACCCTACTGGGCAGTTGGAGGCAGTCGCCCTCCAACAACAATGGAGGGCGGAGGAGCGGCGCTCACAACAACGAGCGGAGCGCCGGGTGGCTAAAGCACAGCAGGTTGGCACAGTAGGGGGCACAGGTGGTGCATCAGCCAGCCGTCTCGGTCATCTCAGTCAGTCGACCCGTGGCACTTGGGTCTGCCCCATGACCTCCTGCCGGCAGGCATTCGACACTTCACGTGGCCTCAATGTGCACATAGCCTGGCACAAGCGCCGTGATGACACCACCGCCACTTAGTGGTGAATGGCAGTTGTTGTTGAGTGTCAGTGAGTGAGTGTGAGTGAGTGTGAGTTAGTGTGAGTGAGTGTGAGTGAGTGTGAGTGAGTGAGTGTGTGAGTGAGTGAGTGTGAGTGAGTGAGTGTGAGTGAGTGTGAGTGAGTGTGAGTGAGTGTGAGTGAGTGAGTGTGTGAGTGAGTGAGTGTGAGTGAGTGAGTGTGAGTGAGTGAGTGTGAGTGAGTGAGTGTGAGTGAGTGTGAGTGAGTGAGTGTGGCACCTCACCTCCAGCGTGGCGCTCAGTGTCCGTGCGCTCTCTGCTAGCTGGCGGAGTCGCAAGTTCCTGGCACGCAGCCTCCGTGCCTCAGCGTCCCTCCGCTCCAGGGCGGCGCTCAGCTGCACGGGAGCCACGCAGAGCCACAGCGCAGAGTTAGAGCCACGCAGAATCACACCAGAGAGCCACACCACGGAGTCACAGCCAAGCACAGCGACACCACCCTGGAATCCTCAGAGCACAATGTATGGGCAGCGGTGGAGGGGATGGCCGCGCCGTGGATAATGCCGCCTGTGACACCGTATCATAGCACCAGCAACCCTAGAACTCATTGATGCAGGAGGACTTGATTGGTGAATGAACTCGGCGTTCATCTTCTTTGGTTCTTTCGGTAAAGTCACGTAGAATGAGAATAAAATAATAAATTGATAAAATAAAATAACACAATAATATTCTCACGACGTTTCGGCCACAACACAAGCTGCCTTCATCAGGTGAAGGGGACGAGACTGTCTGGAGCACAGCGCTGGAGTGAGAAAGCCACGCTGAGATCACGACCTTTAAGCTGTGTGAGAAGAAACAAAGCGCCTTGACAAAAGAATTAGCATAGAATTTAGCATTGAAATGGCTGAGTGATTATGCTAAATTATATGCTAATTCCTTTGTCAAGGCTCTTTGTTTCTTCTCACACAGCTTAAAGGTCGAAGATCTCAGCATGGCTTTCTCACTCCAGCGCTGTCCTCCAGACAGTCTCGTCCCCTTCACCTGATGAAGGCCGCTTGTGTTGTGGCTGAAACGTCCTGAGAATATTATTGTTATTTTATTTTATCAATTTATTATTTTATTCTCATTCTACGTGACTTTACCGAAAGAACCAAAGAAGATGAATCCTTGCAGTCACGAAAGCTTTAAATCGAAATTGAACTCGGCGTTATTGCAGGCCAGGGACAAACTCCACTCACCTGTGATTATAAATCTCCATCCGCCTGACGCAAGTCCGCCAGCAGGCGCCTGTACAGAACAGCCAGTCGTGCTAAATATGTGCGACGATGCAGACACACGTACTTAGACGCGACCAGCTGCTCTGAGCCAAGCAGAGGCTGTGCTGGTTCCCAGCACGACTTGGTCTTCGTGGAGCCAACAACTTAAGATTTCTAAATCGTGATAATATTGCATTGTGCAGCGTGTATTTGTGCATGGGTCACAGTTTGCGTTTGATGTACGGTCGACCCAGCCTCATATGAGTACCTGTCATGATGTGTAAATCTCGCCACTGGAGAGATAAAGGCGGTCGGGTGCGGTGCTGGCCACCAACCCCCTCGTGTGCCATGCCGGTCTTCATAGGCGTTACTACTCACTAACGGCACTTGCCCCAACAGTCGCGTATTACTGCCTACACTGGGGTCTTTGATGTACCGTGTGGGTGTGTGTGATACTTTAAAGATCTTGAAACAGTCCTCATTATCGGTGAGCTCCTCTGGCAGGCGCGGGTGGTGTTGGACGGATCATGCGGCCCGCATGCCCAGCCTAAATGAGCACAGCACAGGCTAGAGTAGAGATGGTTTGATGTTCGAGTGGGTGAGTGAATGCGTGAGTGAGTGGAACGGGACAGAGAAGAGATGGACAGATGCCGTACACAAGGATTTGGACTTGCCAATAACCGGTAGCAGCAGTGTCAAGATTGGCCTCTTTGGAGGACGCTGCAACTGGGCAGTTGGAGGCAGTCGCTTTCCAGCAACAACGGAGGGCGGGGGAGCCACGCTCACAACAACGAGCGGAGCGTGGGGTGGATAAAATACAGCTTGGTGGCGCAGTAGGGGGCACACGTGGTGCATCTGCCAATCATGTCAGTCAACCCATAGCACCTGAGTCTGTCCCGTGGCCTCTTGCCAGCAGCGAGCCTTCCATATTTCACGTGGACTTAAAGTGCGCCTAGCCTGGTACAAGCGCCTTGGTGATGTCACTGCCACTTAGTAGTGAATGGTGGCTGTTGTAATATTATTGGTGTGTGTGTATTGTACAATAGTCAGGTTATATTTTGATTTAAAGCTTTCGTGACTGCAGGGATTCATATTCTTGGTTTTTTCGGTAAAGTCACGTAGAAGGGAAACAATAAAATAATAAAAATATGAAACAATAGTGAGAATTTTATTGTTTTATATGTTTATTATTTTATTGTTTCCCTTCTACGTGACTTTACCGAAAGAACCAAGAATAGTCAGGTTATGTTTAGAATTTTTTTAATTAAATAAAGACATTTTCAGATTAATACAAACAGCCTTATTAATCTGAAAAGCTCCATTTTAATCGAAATTAAATTCAGAAAATACAAAGTAGTGGCGCTAGTATGATGTCACAAAGGCGCTTTTCCTGCCAAAAACGGTGCCACGTGGCATTGGATGACATCACTTTGGGAGCGATGCTCGATGGTCGTGCACACAAAGACAAAGATCCCCTGTGTAGCCTTAACAGATTGTTGGGGCAAGTGGTGTTAGCGAGCAGCACCTACAAAGACAAAGATCCCCACCGTGTAGTCTTAACAGACTGTTGGGGCAAGCGCCGATAGTGTGCGGCACATGCGAAGGCCGGCACGGCACACGTGAGGGTGGGTGGCCACCACCGCGCCCGGCCGCCTTTGTCTCCCCGGTGGCGATGTTTACGATGCATCGCAGCAGCTTCTCATTTGAGGCTGAGTCGACCTTGGGGCGGCCCAGGACCGATTGTTCAGACAAATCACTGCCGTGTTGGTGGCGGTCGTGGCCACAAACTCGGGTCATGGCGCAGCGCGTTAGCCCACGACCCTACCTGCCGGTTCTCCCCAAGCGCCTCCTGCAACGCCAACGCCTCCTCCTTCTCGTCTCCACCCCACGACGGCGTGGAGTCGAACCCCCGCACCTCCTCCTCCTTCTTCTCGTCTCCGCCCCACGGCGTGGAGTCGAACCCCCGCACCTCCTCCTCCTCCGCGTCTCCCCCCGCCAGCTCCAGCGCGGAGTCCAGGCCCAGGGAGGGCCCTAGCTCCATAGCCTGGCCGTCCAGGCCGAGCGGCCCCTCTGCACCCAGGCCAAGCCCCACGGCGCCCATCTCCAGCTGCGCCTCCAACTCCGCCATTTCCGCCGGCAGCAACAGCAGAGGAGGAGTCGGCTCTGGGGGGAGAGGGGGGGGCGTTACCCACAGACGCAGACCGTTACCACGTGGCCACATTACCACGTTACCACGTGGCCACATTACCACCTTACCACGTGGCCACATTACCACGTTACCACGTGGCCACATTACCACCTTACCACGTGGCCACATTGCCACGTTACCACGTGCATCTAGGGGTCCACTACCACCACTACCACTACTACCACCACCACTGCCACCACCACTACCACCACTACCCCACTACCCCACTACCACCACGACCACCACCACTGCCACCACCACTACCACCACTACCCCACTACCCCACTACCACCACCAACCACCACGACCACCACCACTACCACCACCACTACCACCACTACCCCACTACCACCACGACCACCACTACCACCACCACTGCCACCACCACTACCACCACTACCCCACTACCACCACTACCCCACTACCACCACTACCCCACCACCACCACTACCCCACTACCACCACCACTGCCACTACTACCCCAATATCACGACCACCACCGCTCCCACCACTACCACCACCACCACTCCCACCACCACTACCACCACCACGACCACCACTACCACCACCACGACCACCACCACTACCACCACCACGACCACCACTACCACCACCACGACCACCACCACGACCACCACTACTACCACCACTACCACCACTACCACCACCACCACGACGTGGTTTGTCCACCGGGGTGGTGACGGGCCGAGTGCCGTTGCCTCACCTGGAGTTGGCAGCAGGGCCGGGAATCCGCTGGGGGCCCTCATGTCCGTGAGATTCAGGCCGAGCTCCACGGCAGCGGCCTCCAGCAGAGCGCCCTGCGGCTCGCACCGGAGACCCAGAGAGCACCGCACTCAGAACACCGCGCTCAGAACACCGCACTCAGAACACCGCGCTCAGAACACCGCGCTCAGAACACCACGCTCAGAACACCGCGCTCAGAACACCGCGCTCAGAACACCGCGCTCAGAGCACCGCGCTCAGAACACCGCACTCAGAACACCGCACTCAGAACACCACACTCAGAACACCACGCTCAGAACACCGCACTCAGAACACCGCACTCAGAACACCGCACTCAGAACACCGCACTCAGAACACCACACTCAGAACACCACACTCAGAACACCGCGCTCAGAACACCGCGCTCAGAACACCACACTCAGAACACTGCGCTCAGAGCACCGCACTCAGAACACCGCACTCAGAACACCGCGCTCAGAACACCACGCTCAGAACACCGCGCTCAGAACACCACACTCAGAACACCGCGCTCAGAACACTGCGCTCAGAACACCGCGCTCAGAGCACCGCACTCAGAACACCGCACTCAGAACACCACACTCAGAACACCGCACTCAGAACACCGCGCTCAGAACACTGCGCTCAGAACACCGCACTCAGAACACCACACTCAGAACACCGCACTCAGAACACCGCGCTCAGAACACTGCGCTCAGAACACCACACTCAGAACACCGCGCTCAGAACACTGCGCTCAGAGCACCGCACTCAGAACACCACACACACAGCACCAACACCACCATTGACAAAGGTCCTCTATGTAGCCTTAACAGACTATTAGGGCAAGGGTTGTTAGCGAGCACCTATGAAGGCCGGCATTACGCCTAGTTGCCTTTGTCTCCCCAGTGACAATGTTTAGTAGACACCGCACCAGGTACTAAATTGAGGCTGAGTCGACCTAGGGGAGGCCCAGGACCGGCTCAGATCATGGTCACTGGTGGTGTTGGCCATGAGCGGGAATCGAACTCGGTTCGCCAGGTCCATAGCACAGCAGCGTAGCGCTAACCACTACACTCCTGGTCCCCACCATTAACACCACGGGCACAACCACTAAAACCACTGCCACCACCACCACTACCACACCACTATCACCACCACACCACTATCACCACCGCCACTATCACCACCACTACCACCATCACCACCACTATCACCATCACTACCACCAACACTATCACCACCACTACCACTACCACCACCACCACTATCACCACCACTATCACCACCACTATCACCACCACTAGCACCACAATCACCACTATCACCACCACTATCACGACCACTATCACCACCACTCCAAACACCACTACCACCACCACTACCACCACTACCACCACTATCACCACTATAACCACCACTATCACCACCACCACCACGACTACTACCACCACCACTATCACCACCACTCCAACCACCACCACCAGCACTATCACCACCACTACGAGGACCACCACCACCACCAATACGAGGACCACTCAACAGAAAGGTGCACATCGACCCCAGTCCGGGTCTCACCTGGAACTCCGCGGAGTTCTCCACTCCTCGAGGCCCCAACTGCTGCCACACACTCGAGTTGATGGTCGCCAGGCCTGGAAACATCCAACGTCACCGACATCAATATCAGCATCATCACCATCATCACCATCAGCAGCAACACCACCACCATCATCAGCAGCACCTCCACCAGCACCACCATCAACACTACCATCAACACCATTATCACCATCATAATGTGGGATTGAGGGAGTGTGGGATTGAGAGAGTGTGTGACTGAGAGTGTGTAACTGAGAGAGTGTGGGACTGAGAGAGTGTGAGACTGAGAGAGTGTGGGATTGAGAGAGTGTGTGACTGAGAGAGTGTGGAACTGAGAGGGTGGGATTGAGGGAGTATGAGAATGAGAGAGTATGAGACTGAGAGAGTGTGAGAATGAGACAGTGTGGGATTGAGAAAGTGTGGGACTGAGAGAGTGTGGGACTGAGAGAGTGTGGGATTGAGAGAGTGTGGGATTGAGAGAGTGTGGGATTGAGAGAGTGTGGGATTGAGAGAGTGTGGGATTGAGAGAGTGTGGGATTGAGGGAGTATGAGACTGAGAGAGTGTGGGATTGAGGGAGTGTGGGATTGAGAGAGTGTGGGACTGAGATAGTGTGGGACTGAGAGATTGTGGGATTGAGAGAGTGTGGGATTGAGGGAGTGTGGGATTGAGGGAGTGTGGGATTGAGAGAGTGTGTGATTGAGAGAGTGCGGGATTGAGAAAGTGTGGGATTGAGTGAGTGTGGGATTGAGGGGAGGGGTCTCACCTCGTGCCCCCCGCGTCTCCTCCCCCCACCCGCACCTCGCCCCCTCCTCTCTCCCTTGGCACGTGACCTGCACAGGGGACACCGAATTACCCAGATGCTCCATGACGACCATGCGATGTTTCTTGTACATCGGCACCGTGGCGAGCAGCCGGAAGCACGCATGGCGGTGGGATTGCGCCGATCCGCCCTGACGTCTTGTGCCTGATAGTCCGGTCCCGCTCATTCCTGCCTACGTTGCTGCTGCTGCGACGACCGCCTCTGTCGGGAATTTTATCCGACTCACACTCTTGGGTTCTTTCGGTAAAGTCAACACGTAGCTAGAAACAAAATGAAACAAATCACGACATTTCGGGCTCAACACAAGCGGCCGTCATCAGCTGGGACAACCAAAGCAAGACAAAATTGTTGAAGTGTGTGAGAGAGCTGCCGTGGCACGAGGTTACAGAGGTAAGAAAAGGCGGCTCTCTCGCACACTTCAGCAATTTTGTCTTGCTGTGGTTGTCCCAGCTGATGACAGCCGCTTGTGTTGAGCCTGAAACGTCGCGATTTGTGTTATTTTGTTTCTAGCTCCGTGATGACTTTACCCAAAGAAGCAAAGAGCGTGGATTCCTGCAGTCACGAAAGCTTCAAATCTGATCGGACTGTGGGCCCCTCGGCTCCCGCTACGTCATCCGCTGTGACCCGAGGTGTGGCGACTCGAGCGGTAACGCCCCTAGGGGCTGTCCATAAATGACGTCACGCAATTTTGGACGATTACCAGGTCGTCGGCATACATAACGTGGTTGACCAATAGGGAGCCATCCCTTGACCGCACCTGGGCATCGATCAGCCTCCCATTGTATCTGTACCAGATGGAAATTCTTCCGGTACAGCTACTGAAGGCTTCACGAACTACGTGGTTGAAATAGATGGTAAATAATGTTGGAGCCAGAAGATATCCCTGTCGCAGTCCAAGGTGTACAGGGAATGGCTCTGACTCCCAGCCACGTAGTTTTACCCGGGCCTGCTCACCATCATGAAGGTCCTTAATGATCGTGGGCATAGGGTCAGGGACTCCGAAAGCACGAAGAATAACCCAGAGCCCAGGCCTACTGATTGTATCATAGGCCTTGACCAGGTCAATAAAGCAGAGATGTAGGTCTTTTTGGAATTCCCTACACCTCTGCTGTAGCAGACGGACATAAAATATGGCATCTATGCAGGACCGCCCTTTCCTGAAACCGTATTGGGGCTCCGCAAGCCTCTCCTCAGCGTGCCTAGCAAGGCGATGTTGAAAAATCCTTGCCAGGACCTTTTCCGGCACACTGAGGAGTGAGATGCCCCTGTAATTGTTACAGTTTGTGCGGTCCCCCTTCTTAAAGGGGGGGGGGGGGGGGGTGGGACCACCAGGGCATTCTTCCAATCCTGCGGAACCCGTCCAGTGGCCCAGACTGTTTTTATGATGTCATGTAGGGCAGTCTGCGCACAAACGCCACCCTCCCTCAGCATTTCGCTTGGGAGATCATCTCTGCCTGGTGCCTTTCCTCGTATCAGACTCTGGATCGCCTTCATTACTTCCTCACCGGATGGCACCTCAGCCAGCCACTCACAGGGGGTGACTTCCTCCTTCAATATTTGAGTCACCGCAGCCTAAGCAGGGTCATTCCCACTTTGCCCCATTATGTTTTCCAGGCTGAGGGATTCCCCCTCCTCCAGGACCTTACAGAAATGCTCAGCAAATCTGCAAACCTGTTCCTGGGGGTCGGAGATTGGATCACCGTTCTTTACCCTAATGATTGTAATAGGTGTGGCACTGCAGGTTACTTTTTGATGGAGTTTAAGAGCGATTTGTGATCGCGGGCCACTGAGGCAAATTCCAACTCCTTAGCAACCCGCGACCACCAACCATCCTTGCAGCGCCTCACGGCTTTCCGAACCTCCGAGCGAAGTCTGCAGTAAGCCTCCTCATTCTCTGACGTGGGATGCTGTAGACGATGAGAGTGGGCCTGTCGCTTTTCTCAACCATCCTGAACACCTCCTCTGTCAGCCAGGGTCTCCGGGGAGGTCTGGACCGCGTACCCAAAATAGCCATTGCAGCTTCATGAGTCACTGTACTAAACCTCGACCATTTACCCTCGACATCAGGAGGAGTGGAGGACGATGCCAACCCCAGCCGCAAGCGATGATGAAATTTTCACTTCCAACTTCCATCAGCTAGCTGAGACCAGGCCACCTTAGGTTGGAATGGGGTCCTGGGTGTACAGGTCCTCCACACACAGTGACTACACACACACAGTGACTACACACACACAGTGACTACACACAGTGACACACACACAGTGACACACACAGTGACTACACACACAGTGACTACACACACAGTGACTACACAACAACAACCGCCGTTCGCCACTCAGTGGCGGTGACGTCACCACCACGCTTGTGCCAGGCTATGTGCACCCTGAAGCCACGTGAAGTGTCGAACGCCCGCTGGCAGGAGGTCACGGGGCAGACCCAGTTGCCACGGGTCGACTGACTGAGATGACTGGCTGATGCACCACCTGTGCCCCCTACTGTGGCAACCTGATTTGTGCTTTAGCCACCCGGCGCTCCGCTCGTTGTTGTGAGCGTCGCTCCTCCGCCCTCCGTTGTTGTTGGAGGGCGACTGCCTCCAACTGCCCAGTAGCTTCCTTCACGAGCCTCCTCCACAGAGGCCGATCTTGACACCACTGGTACCAGTCATCGGCAAGTCCACTCAGCTCCACGTCCTCCTGTACCACATCACTCCATCTCTTCTCTAGCCCGTGCCGCGCCCGCTTAGCCCCCTCAATCCAGCCGAACAAAAGCTGTTTCGGCATGCGGTGGCTGGGCATGCGGGCTACATGACCCAGCCATCGCAGCTTTCCCCGCTGGAGGAGCTCACCGATGGGACCCTGCCCAGATCTTTCAAGGATTTGTGAGCTCCTCACACAATCCAGTCTGGTTAAACCCAGGATGGATCGTAGGCAGGCCAGCCTAAATGTTTCTGACCGGCAAAGATGTTCCATTAGGGGGGTCCACGTTTCGCAAGTATAGAGAAGGGAGGGAATGACCGTGGACGAGAAGACCTGAAGCTTAGTGCGGAGCGACAGACCAGGTAGCTTCCACACAGCGTTACCCAACCAATGGAAAGATATTGCCGCTCGACTGATTCGGAGTGAGACCTCTGCTGTTAAACTGGAGCCGGTCATAAGCACACTGCCCAGGTATGGGAAACTCTCCACTCGCTCCACAACTGCCCCATCACCGATTGGGAGTTGTGGGGGTGTAGTGTCCGATGGTACAAAATACCCAGGCAGGTGCTTAGTTTTGGTGGGACTGATGGTAAGGCCCCACCTCTTAGTGGCACGCTCCAGTCTCAGCAGCAGCGTCTCCAACTCCTCCTCTGAATGAGCAGCTATTACCAAATCATCAGCATACATAACGTGGTTGAGCAATAGGGAGCCATCCCTTGACCGCACCTGGGCATCGATCAGCCTCCCATTATATTTGTACCATATGGAGATTCCCCCGGTACAGCCATTGAAGGCTTCACGAACTACGTGGTCAAAATATATGTTAAATAATGTGGGACATCCCTATCGCACCCCAAGGTGTACAGGGAATGGCTCTGACTCCTAGCCACGTAGTTTTACCCGGGCCCGCTCACCATCATGAAGGTCCTTAATGATCGTGAGCAGAGGGGCAGGTACTCCAAAAGCACGAAGAACAACCCAGAGCCCAGGCCTACTGATGGTATCATAGGCCTTGACTAGGTCAATAAAGCAGAGATGTAGGTCTTGTTGGAATTCGCTACACCTCTGCTGTAGCAGACGGACAGAAAATATGGCATCTGTGCAGGACCGCCCTTTCCTGAAACCGCATTGGGGCTCCGCAAGCCTCTCCTCAGCATGCATGGCAAGGCGATGCTGAATAATCCTTGCCAGGACCTTTCCCGGCACACTGAGGAGTGTAATGCCCCTGTAGTTGTTACAGTCTGTGCGGTCCCCCTTTTTAAAAAGGGGGACCACCAGGGCATCCTTCCAATCCTGCGGAACCCATCCAGTGGTCCAGACTGTTGTTATGATGTCATATAGGGCAGTCTGTGTGCAAACGCCACCCTCCCTCAGCATTTCGCTTGGGAGATCATCTCTGCCCGCTGCCTTTCCTGGTCTCAGACTCCGGATCGCCTTCAGTACTTCCTCAACAGATGGCACCTCAGCCAGCCACTCACAGGGGGTGACTTCTTCCAATATTTGAGGCACCGCAGCCTCAGTAGGGTCATCCTCACTTTGTGCCACGATGTTTTCCTGGCTGAGGGATTTCCCCCCCCCCCCCCAGGACCTCACAGATATGCTCAGCAAATCTGCAAACCTGTTCCTGGGGGTTGGCGATTGGATCACCGTTTTTTCCCCTAATGATTGTAATAGGTGTGGCGCTGCAGGTTACTTTTTTGATGGAGTTAAATAGAGATTTGTGATCACAGGCCACTGAGGCAGACTCCGTCTCCTCAGCAACCCGCGACCACCACCCATCCTTGCAGCGCCTCACGGCTCTCCGAACCTCCAAGCGAAGGCTGCGGTAAGCCTCCTCATTCTCTGACGTGGGATTCTGTAGCCGATGGCAGTGGGCCTGTCGCTTTTTCTCAACCATCCTGAACACCTCCTCTGTCAGCCAGGGTCTCTGGGGAGGTCTGGACCGCGTACCCTAAGCAGCGATTGCAGCTGCATGAGTCACAGTCCTAAACCTCGCCCATTTACCCTCGACATCAGGAGGAGTCGGGGACGATGCCAAACCCAGCCGCAAGCGATGATAAAATTCTCGCTTGCAACTTTCATCAGCTGAGACCAGGCCACTTTAGGTTGTAATGTTGTCCTGGGTGTACACCCACCACCGGAGTGGAAGAATGGCAGGCGCATCTTACAGATGACTAGTCGATGGTCAGAGGGCAGATCAGTTCCACGGTAGGTCCTGGTGTCAAGGACATGGGCTCGCATCCGCTGGTCCGTCACTATGTAGTCCAGCAGATGTTCTTGCTTGGACCCGGCATGCATCCATGATGTTGTGTGGATGCGCCGATGCCGGAACAGCGTGTTGGCAATTACAAGCCCATGGGCTGCACAAAAATCTAGCAGCCTCCTACCGTTGTTATTGAGCTGATCTGGCCCATGCCCTCCAATCACTCCAGACCAGGTGCCAGCATCATGACCAACTCGGGCATTGAAGTCACCCAACATGATGACTCTATCCCGAGGGGCCACTTTAGCCAGCACCTGTGACAGGAGGTCATAGAAGGCATCTGACTCATCGGCTTTGCCTGCATCCCTCAACGGATGTTCATCCTCGGTGGGGGCATAAGTAACCACGACCACCATTCCTCACCTCCGGTTTATGGGAAGGCGAGCCCAAAGTAGCCTGGAGCTTACAGCTTCCCACACCTCACCGCCACGCTCCCTTGCCCCCTTCATTCTTTTGTTCAAAAGAAGAGCCACACCCTGTTGTTTGGCACTCTGCTGCCCCGAGTAGAGGACTGTCCACCCCTCATGGTGGCAGGAGCCAGAACCGGTCCACCGGACCTCCTGAATGCCACAGAGATCCAGGCGGTACCGGTCCAGCTCCCGACAGAGGAGTGTCAGCCTCTTCTCCGCAGTGAGCGTTCGAACATTCCACGTGGCCACTCATAGTGGGTTTTCGTTGTTTCTGGAGGAGCCCCAAGGGTAGATATTAAATCTCCTGGCTCCACCAATTGGGGTTTGGCCAGGAGACGTCATAGACGCTTGTCCCCCCGGGGCCTATTAGTTATATACTTAATTCGCGGTTTAGTGGTAATTAATTGAAGGTGGAGGGGTTACCAGCCCCTCGCATCTGTCCAGAGCCCCCGTTTAGCCCCTGTGGTGGACACAGATGCCATGAGGGGAGCAGCCAATCGAAATTAGACCTCCCCCCACAGCACTGTCCATGACAGAGTTGCCTGTCCGGCACCGCAAGGAGGTAGGGGGTTGTTTTGCCTCACAGTGACACACACACAGTGACACACACACAGTGACATACACAGTGACTACACACACAGTGACTACACACACAGTGACACACACACAGTGACATACACAGTGACTACACACACAGTGACTACACACACAGTGACACACACACAGTGACATACACAGTGACTACACACACAGTGACTACACACACAGTGACACACACACAGTGCCATACACAGTGACATACACAGTGACTACACACACAGTTACACACACACAGTGACACACACACACAGTGACACACACACACAGTGACTACATACACACAGTGACACACACATATACAGTGACACACACACAGTGACACACACAGTGACACACACATACACAGTGACACACACAGTGACACACACACAGTGACACACACAGTGACACACACACACAGTGACACACACACAGTGACACACACAGTGACACACACACACAGTGACACACACACAGTGACACACACACACACAGTGACACACACACAGTGACACACACAGTGACACACACACAGTGACACACACAGTGACACACACACACAGTGACACACACAGTGACACACACACAGTGACACACACACACAGTGACACACACAGTGACACACACACACAGTGACACACACAGTGACACACACACAGTGACACACACACAGTGACACACACAGTGACACACACACAGTGACACACACTACAGGTTCTAGACGCCCCGCACCTTCCTCCTCTTCATCACCGCCTCCTCATCCTCCTCCCGCTCGTTGTGGAACGACTCCCCCAGCGGTCTCCGCCCCCCCGCCCCTCCCCCGCCCCTCCCCCGCGCCCCCCGCGCCCCCCTCCCCGCCGCCTTCACCTCCATGGCGCGTGCCGGGCCCCCCCCCGCCCCCTCCTCCTCCTCGGGGTCACTGCGCGTGCGCGGCCAATCTACAACACAGACAAAGATCCCCCAGGTAGCCTTCAGTAGAAGGTTGGAGCAAGTGCGTCTAGACAACAAAGACAAAGATCCCCCAGGTAGCCTTCAGTAGAACGTTGGGGCAAGTGCGTCTAGACAACACAGACAAAGATCCCCCAGGTAGCCTTCAGTAGAAGGTTGGGGCAAGTGTGTCTAGACAACAAAGACAAAGATCCCCCAGGTAGCCTTCAGTAGAACGTTGGGGCAAGTGCGTCTAGACAACACAGACAAAGATCCCCCAGGTAGCCTTCAGTAGAAGGTTGGGGCAAGTGTGTCTAGACAACAAAGACAAAGATCCCCCAGGTAGCCTTCAGTAGAACGTTGGGGCAAGTGCGTCTAGACAACACAGACAAAGATCCCCCAGGTAGCCTTCAGTAGAAGGTTGGGGCAAGTGCGTCTAGACAACACAGACAAAGATCCCCCAGGTAGCCTTCAGTAGAAAGTTGGGGCAAGTGCGTCTAGACAACAAAGACAAAGACCCCCCAGGTAGCCTTCAGTAGAAAGTTGGGGCAAGTGCGTCTAGACAACACAGACAAAGATCCCCCAGGTAGCCTTCAGTAGAAGGTTGGGGCAAGTGCGTCTAGACAACACAGACAAAGATCCCCCAGGTAGCCTTCAGTAGAAAGTTGGGGCAAGTGCGTCTAGACAACACAGACAAAGATCCCCCAGGTAGCCTTCAGTAGAAGGCTGGGGCAAGTGCGTCTAGACAACACAGACAAAGATCCCCCAGGTAGCCTTCAGTAGAAGGTTGGAGCAAGTGCGTCTCTACAACACAGACAAAGATCCCCCAGGTAACCTTCAGTAGAAGGTTGGGGCAAGTGCGTCTCTACAACACAGACAAAGATCCCCCAGGTAGCCTTCAGTAGAACGTTGGGGCAAGTGCGTCTAGACAACACAGACAAAGATCCCCCAAGTAGCCTTCAGTAGAAGGTTGGGGCAAGTGCGTCTAGACAACAAAGACAAAGATCCCCCAGGTAGCCTTCAGTAGAACGTTGGGGCAAGTGCGTCTAGACAACATAGACAAAGATCCCCCAGGTAGCCTTCAGTAGAAGGTTGGGGCAAGTGCGTCTAGACAACACAGACAAAGATCCCCCAGGTAGCCTTCAGTAGAAGGTTGGGGCAAGTGTGTCTAGACAACAAAGACAAAGATCCCCCAGGTATCCTTCAGTAGAAGGTTGGGGCAAGTGCGTCTAGACAACACAGACAAAGATCCCCCAGGTAGCCTTCAGTAGAAGGTTGGGGCAAGTGCGTCTAGACAACACAGACAAAGATCCCCCAGGTAGCCTTCAGTAGAAAGTTGGGGCAAGTGCGTCTAGACAACACAGACAAAGATCCCCCAGGTAGCCTTCAGTAGAAGGTTGGGGCAAGTGCGTCTAGACAACACAGACAAAGATCCCCCAGGTAGCCTTCAGTAGAAGGTTGGGGCAAGTGCGTCTCTACAACACAGACAAAGATCCCCCAGGTAGCCTTCAGTAGAAGGTTGGGGCAAGTGCGTCTCTACAACACAGACAAAGATCCCCCAGGTAGCCTTCAGTAGAACGTTGGGGCAAGTGCGTCTAGACAACACAGACAAAGATCCCCCAGGTAGCCTTCAGTAGAAGGTTGGGGCAAGTGCGTCTAGACAACACAGACAAAGATCCCCCAGGTAACCTTCAGTAGAAGGTTGGGGCAAGTGCGTCTCTACAACACAGACAAAGATCCCCCAGGTAGCCTTCAGTAGAAGGTTGGGGCAAGTGCGTCTCTACAACACAGACAAAGATTCCCCAGGTAGCCTTCAGTAGAAGGTTGGGGCAAGTGCGTCTAGACAACACAGACAAAGATCCCCCAGGTAGCCTTCAGTAGAAGGTTGGGGCAAGTGCGTCTCTACAACAAAGATCCCCCAGGTAGCCCTTTAACAGGTGCTGTTAGCTAGCAGCAATTTGTCTACGTATTGAAACGCACCTAGCACTGAGTGTGTCTGTGTTTGTAGGTCGACTCAGCCTCACGTGAGTCACGTCTGGTGTAGCGGTGTAGTGGTGGTGGTGTAGCGGTGTAGTGGTGGTGCTGTAGTGGTGATGGTGGTGTAGTGGTGGTGGTGTAGTGGTGGTGGTGTAGTGTGTGGCGGTGGTGTAGTGGTGGTGGTGTAGTGGTGGTGGTGGTGTAGTGGTGGTGGTGTAGTGGTAGTGGTGTAGTGGTGGTGGTGTAGTGTGTGGCGGTGGTGTAGTGGTGGTGGTGTAGTGGTGGTGGTGGTGTAGTGGTGGTGGTGTAGTGGTAGTGGTGTAGTGGTGGTGTAGTGGTAGTGGTGTAGTGGTGGTGGTGTAGTGGTGGTGTAGTGGTGGTGGTGTAGTGGTGGTGTAGTGGTGGTGGTGGTGTAGTGGTGGTGGTGTAGTGGTGGTGTAGTGGTGGTGTAGTAGTGGTGGTGGTGTAGTGGTGGTGGTGTAGTGTGTGGTGGTGGTGTAGTGGTGGTGGCGTAGTGGTGGTGGTGTAGTGGTGGTGTAGTGGTGATGGTGGTGTAGTGGTGGTGGTGTAGCGGTGTAGTGGTGGTGCTGTAGTGGTGGTGGTGGCGTAGTGGTGGTGCTGTAGTGGTGGTGGTGTAGTGGTGGTGGTGTAGTGGTGGTGGTGGTGTAGTGGTAGTGGTGGTGGTGTAGTGGTGGTGGTGTAGTGGTGGTGGTATAGTGGTGGTGGTGGTGGTGTAGTGGTGGTGGTGTAGTGTAGTGAACATCGCTAGCACTTGGCAGACAAAGGCGGCCGGGCGTGGTGCCGGCCACCCACCCCCTCGTGTGTAGCCACAGTGCCGGTAGCCTCAATCGCTGCTCGCTTACAGCACTCGCCCCACCGGTCCGTGAGGCTATACGGGGGTTCTTTGTCTTTACCTATCGGTATGCCTGATGTAATTATACGCAGATACTGTGTACGCTATGTGTGTGTGTATGCTATGTGTGTGTGTAGGCTGTGTGTGTGTATGCTATGATTGTGTATGCTATGATTGTGTACGCTGCGTGTGTATTCTATGGGTGTTGTATGCTATGTGTGTGTACACGCTATGATTGTGTACGCTATGTGTGTGTACGCTATGTGCGTTGTATGCTATGTGTGTGTGTACGCTGTGCGTAAGCTATGTGTGTGTGTACGCTGTGTGTAACCTATGTGTGTGTACGCTAAGTGTATTGTATGCTATGTGTGTGTGTGTACGCTATGATTGTGTACGCTGTGTGTACGCTATGTGTGTGTGTAGGCTGTGTGTACGCTGTGTGTAGGCTATTAATGACATCATTCGCACTCACACTTACGTTGAAGGGTCCCCCCGTTCTTCCCTCCCCTCCGAACGTGCGAGCCAGCCAGTCACCCAGTCACCCAGCCAGCCAGCAAACCTTCCCCCCCCCCCCGCTCCAATCGAGTTCGACACCGAGATGCCGCGGCTGCTGCCGCTGCTGTGGCCCCGTGTCCAGCTGTGCCTCGCCGCAGCTGTCGGTGATTTGTCGTCGGAGTCCCCGCCTGGGCAACTTGCGGCGCTACCCGTGCCGGACGGACGACCCCGGCGCGCCGTGACCCCCCGCCAAGCCCGGCCCGGGCTGCTGCCCCCCCATCGAGGACTTCGCTCGGCGAGACGACGCCGGGATGGGGCCAGAGGAGACCCCTGGGCTGCCGCTGTGTGCTGAGTGCTGAGTGTTAGTGCTGTGTTAGTGCTGAGTGTTAGTGCTGAGTGTTAGTGCTGTGTGTTAGTGCTGTGTGTTAGTGCTGAGTATTAGTGGTGAGTGTTAGTGCTGAGTGTTAGTGCTGAGTGTTAGTGCTGAGTGCTGAGTGTTAGTGCTGTGTGTTAGTGCTGAGTGTTAGTGCTGAGTGTTAGTGCTGAGTGCTGAGTGTTAGTGCTGAGTGTTAGTGCTGAGTGTTAGTGCTGAGTGTTAGTGCTGTGTGTTAGTGCTGTGTGCTGAGTGTTAGTACTGAGTGTTAGTGCTGAGTGTTAGTGCTGAGTGTTAGTGCTGCGTGTTAGTGCTGTGTGTTAGTGCTGAGTGTTAGTGCTGAGTGTTAGTGCTGAGTGCTGAGTGTTAGTGCTGTGTGTTAGTGCTGTGTGCTGTGTGTTAGTGCTGTGTGCTGAGTGTTAGTGCTGAGTGTTAGTGCTGTGTGTTAGTGCTGAGTGTTAGTGCTGTGTGTTAGTGCTGAGTATTAGTGCTGAGTGTTAGTGCTGAGTGTTAGTTCTGAGTACTGAGTGTTAGTGCTGAGTACTGAGTGTTAGTGCTGAGTGCTGAGTGTTAGTGCTGAGTGCTGTATGCTAGTGCTGTGTGTTAGTGCTGTATGCTGAGTGTTAGTGCTGAGTGTTAGTGCTGAGTGCTGTATGCTAGTGCTGTGTGCTACTGCTGTGTGCTACTGCTACAGCTATATGTTAGTGCTGTGAGCTACTGCTGTGTGCTACAGTTACTGCTGTGTGCTACAGCTGTGTGCTACTTCTGTGTGCTACTGCTACAGCTGTGTGCTAGTGCTGTGTGCTACAGCTGTATGCTAGTGCTGTGTGCTACTGCTACAGCTGTATGCTAGTGCTGTGTGCTACAGCTGTATGCTAGTGCTGTGTGCTACTGCTGTGTGCTACTGCTGTGTGCTACTGCTACAGCTGTGTGCTACTGCTGTGTGCTACAGCTGTATGCTAGTGCTGTGTGCTACAGCTGTATGTTAGTGCTGTGTGCTACAGCTGTATGCTAGTGCTGTATGCTAGTGCTGTGTGCTACTGCTGTGTGCTACTGCTGTGTGCTACAGTTACTGCTGTGTGCTACAGCTGTATGCTAGTGCTGTGTGCTACAGCTGTATGCTAGTGCTGTATGCTAGTGCTGTGTGCTACTGCTGTGTGCTACTGCTACAGCTGTGTGCTACTGCTGTGTGCTACTGCTGTGTGCTACTACTACAGCTGTGTGCTACTGCTGTGTGCTACTGCTGTGTGCTACTGCTACAGCTGTATGCTAGTGCTGTGAGCTACAGCTACAGCTGTATGCTAGTGCTGTGTGCTACAGCTGTATGCTAGTGCTGTGTGCTACAACTGTATGCTAGTGCTGTATGCTAGTGCTGTGTGCTACTGCTGTATGCTACTGCTGTGTGCTACTGCTACAGCTGTTTGCTAGTAATGTGAGCTACAGCTACAGCTGTATGATAGTGCTGTATGCTAGTGCTGTGTGCTACTGCTGTGTGCGAGTGCCGAGTTTCTGCCCCCTGTGCTCGTGGCGTTGCCGCTTTTATCTTCGAACACCGCGCGGAGAGGGGCGGCAAAACTTGGGACTCATTAACCCGGCCTGGTGGGTGGGGGGGTCACGGGGCACCCCCCCCCCTCAACCCCCACCCACCCCCCCTCACCCCCCACCCTCACCCCCCCTCACCCCCCCTCACCCCCCACCCTCACCCCCCTGTGTGTGTATCTGTGCGTGGGGAGCGGTAGTGTAGTGGTTAGCGCGCTGCACTACAGACCCGGCGACGCGTGTTCAATTCCCGCTCACGGCCAACACTACCGGTGACGATTATCTGAACCGTGCCTGGGCCTCCCCTAGGTTGACTCAGCCTCGAATGAGTACCTGGTGCGGTGTGTAAACTTCGCCACTGGGGAGACAAAGGCGGTCGTGCGTGGTGTTGGCCACCCACCCCCTCGTGTGCCGTGCCGGCCTTCATAGGAGCTCACTTGCCCCTGCAGTCTGTTAAGGCTACATGGGGGATCTTTGTCTGTGTGTGTGTACCTGTGTGTGTGTACCTGTGTGTGTGTACCTGTGTGTGTGTACCTGTGTGTGTGTACCTGTGTGTGTGTACCTGTGTGTGTACCTGACCGGCTCCGGATTGACGGCAGAGGTCTCACTTCGAATCAGTCGAGCGGCAATATCTTTTCATCGGTTGCGTAACGCTGTGTGGAAGCTACCTGGCCTGTCGCTCCGCACGAAGCTTCGGGTCTTCTCGGCCACGGTCATTCCCTCCCTTACTCTACGCTTGCGAAACGTGGACCCCCCTAATGGAACATCTTCGCCGGTTAGAAACATTTAGGCTGGCCTGCCTACGATCCATCCTGGGTTTAACCAGGCTGGATTGTGTGAGGAGCTCACAAATCCTTGAAAGATCTGGGCAAGGTCCCATCGGTGAGCTCCTCCGGCAGGCAAGGCTGCGTTGGCTGGGTCATGTGGCCCGCATGCCCATCCACCACATGCCGAAACAGCTTTTGTTCGGCCGGATCGAGAGGGTTAAACGGGCGCGGCACGGGCTAGAGAAGAGATGGAGTTACGTGGTACAGGAGGATGTGGAGCTGAGTGGACTTGCCGATGACTGGTACCAGCGGTGTCAAGATCGGCCTCTGTGAAGGAGGCTCGTGAAGGACGCTACTGGGCAGTTGGAGGCAGTCCCGCTCCAGCAACATCGGAAGGCGGAGGAGCGACGCTCACAACAACGAGCGGAGCGCCGGGTGGCTAAAGCACAGCAAGTTGGCACAGTAGAGGGCACAGGTGGTGCATCAGCCAGTCATCTTAGTCATCTCAGTCAGTCGACCCGTGGCACCTGGGTCTGCCCCGTGGGCTCCTGCAAGCGGGCGTTCGAAACTTGACGTGACTGCCTCAAGGTGCACATGGCCTGGCGCAAGCGTTGTGGTGACGTCACCGCCACTTAGTGGCGAATTGGCAGTTGTTGTTGTGTGTGTGTACCTGTGTGTGTACCTGTGTGTGTACCTGTTTGTGTACCTGTGTGTGTACCTGTGTGTGTGTGTACCTGTGTGTGTGTGTACCTGTGTGTGTGTACCTGTGTGTGTGGGTGTACCTGTGTGTGTGCACCTGTGTGTGTGTGTATATCTGTGTGTGTGTACCTGTGTGTGTGTGTACCGTCCGGCAAAACAACCCCCTACCTCCTCGCGGCGCCGGACGGGCAACTCTGTCGTGGACAGTGCTGTGGGGAGAGGGCCAATTCCGATTGGCCCTCTCCCCTCATGGGGTTTGTGACCACCACAGTGGCTAAACGGGGGCTCTGGACGGGTGCGAGGGGCTGGTAACCCCTCCACCTTCAAAAAATTACCACGAAAGTACGGCTTAAATATATAACTAATATACTTGTGCCGGAGGCCCTGGGGGGACAAGCGTCTATGACGTCTCCAAGCCAAACCCCAATTGAGCCAGGAGATTGAATCTCTACCCTCGGGGCTCCTCCAGAAACAACGATAAGCCACTTCGTGTGGCCACGTGGAATGTTCGAATGCTCACTGCCGAGGAGAGGCTGCCACTCTTCTGTCGGGAGCTGGACCAGTACTGCCTGGATCTCTGTGGCATTCAGAGAAGAGATGGAGTGATGTGGTACAGGAGGACGTGGAGCTGAGTGGACTTGCAGATGACTGGTATCAGCGGTGTCAAGATCGGCCTCTGTGGAGGAGGCTCGTGAAGGACGCTACTGGGCAGTTGGAGGTAGTCGCCCTCCAACAACAACGAAGGGCGGAGGAGCGACGCTCACAACAACGAGCGGAGCGCCGGGTGGCTAAAGCACAGCAGGTTGGCACAGTAGGGGGCACAGGTGGTGCACCAGCCAGTCATCTCAGTCAGTCGACCCGTGGCACCTGGGTCTGTCCCGTGACCTCCTGCCCGCGGGCGTTCGACACTTCACGTGGCCTCAAGGTGCACATGGCCTGGCACAAGCGTCGTAGTGACGTCACCGCCACTTAGTGGCGAATGGCGGTTGTTGTTGTGTGTACCTGTGTGTGTACCTGTGTTTGTGTGTGTGTATCTGTGTGTGTACCTGTGTGTGTGTACCTGTGTGTGTGTATATACCTGTGTGTGTCTACCTGTGTGATTGCTACTGGAATGAGGAGGGGTAAGTCCGTGGGACGAGGAGGGAGGGGCCACGCGACCCCCTGGCAGCGCGCGCAGTCGTCACGGTGCGCGCGCTGCCCCCCCACCTTACTGGCATGTCACGTGACCCTTAGCAACGCCACACGGGCCAAACAAACCCCCCCTACCCCCCTAAACCCACCCCTACGCCCACCCCCTACCCCCTACCCCCCTAACCCCACCCGCTACCCCCACCCCCCACTGCTGCTACCAACAGAGCACATGGAGCGGTGGCGCAGCGGTTAGCGCAGCACCGATTTCGAGATTCCGTGGCGGGTTATTCCGGACGTGCTAAGGTGGTCAGCGAGATTACAACAAACACTATGGTTAGCCTGCGTCTATAGACAGAACGAGTTCACGTGGAGATGACATCTCACTCTCAAATGTTATTATCGGATGTTGCAATACAGGGTGGCCCAAAAGTAAAGACACACATAGGGCAATTGTTATTATACAGGCTGGCCCACAAGTCAGGACACACGTAAGGCTATTGTTATTATTATACAGGGTGGCCCACAAGTCAGGACACACATATGGCTATTGTTATTATTATACAGGGTGGCCCACAAGTCAGGACACACGTAAGGCTATTGTTATTAATTATACAGGCTGGCCCACAAGTCAGGACAAACGTAAGGCTATTGTTATTATTATACAGGGTGGCCCACAAGCCAGGACACACATAGGGCTATTGTTATTATTATACAGGGTGGCCCACAAGTCAGGACACACATAGGGCTATTGTTATTATTATACAGGGTGGCCCACAAGTCAGGACAAACGTAAGGCTATTGTTATTATTATACAGGGTGGCCCACAAGCCAGGACACACACAGGGCTATTGTTATTATTATACAGGGTGGCCCACAAGTCAGGACACGCATAGGGCTATTGGTATTATTATACAGGGTGGCCCACAAGCCAGGACACACCTAAGGCTATTGTTATTATTATACAGGGTGGCCCACAAGTCAGGACACACATAGGGCTATTGTTATTATTATACAGGGTGGCCCACAAGCCAGGACACACATAGGGCTATTGTTATTATTATACAGGGTGGCCCACAAGCCAGGACACACGTAAGGCTATTGTTATTATTATACAGGGTGGCCCACAAGCCAGGACACACGTAAGGGTATTGTTATTATTATACAGGGTGGCCCACAAGTCAGGACACTGGAATTATAATATTTTAGTTGCCTATTCTTTACGTTAAAATTGTGTCCATTATCATGATTTAGTGTGGGGGGACATCTCGAATCCAAAATTCAACCCAAAGAACCCAGAATTAATACACTCCTGTAGTGACACCCCTGTAGTGACACCCCTGTAGTTACACTCCTATAGTCACACTCCTGTAGTCACACTCCTGTAGTGACACTCCTGTAGTCACACCCCTGTAGTCACACTCCTGTAGTCACACCCCTGTAGTCACACTCCTGTAGTTACACTCCTGTAGTCACACTCCTGTAGTTATACTCCTGTAGTTACACTCCTGTAGTAACACTCCTGTAGTCACACTCCTGTAGTTACACTCCTGTAGTGACACTCCTGTAGTCACACTCCTGTAGTTACACTCCTGTAGTGACACTCCTGTAGTCACACTCCTGTAGTTACATTCCTGTAGTGACACTCCTGTAGTTACACTCCTGTAGTCACACTCCTGTAGTCACACCTCTGTAGTCACACTCCTGTAGTTACACTCCTGTAGTCACACTCCTGTAGTTACACTCCTGTAGTCACACTCCTGTAGTCACACTCATGTAGTCACACTCCTGTAGTCACACTCCTGTAATCTTAAATTGTGAACGTCCTACGTACATTTCCTAAGATAATCCGTGCACATGCATTGGAGGACAGCCCGAACATTTGTGAACGTGAATTAAAGACCGCTGGGTGATTTGATGAAAGTCGCACCACAGTGCTGTGAAGACGCTGCAAGTAAAAATTAACTGAGGAGCTGAATGGGCTTCGGGTTGAGTGGAATCTTCAAGGGCTGCTTCGTGACATTATTCGCTCTTCTCGTTGTTTCGGTTGCCAGCCCCGGGTCTAGGGGACTCCCCCCAGGGGCTGTTTCGTAAACGAAGTCGGTGTCCCAAACGGGGAGTTTCGACAGCGATGGGACTCCCGACTTGCCATGGTGCTGAACGAGAATGGGAACAGCACCGCTCACCTACTAACTCTCACACTCTCACTCACTCACTCAGAGACTCACTCACTCACTCAGAGACTCATACTCACTCACACTCACCTACTAACTCTCACACTCTCACTCACTCACGCTTTCACTCACTCACTCAGAGACTCACTCAGAGACTCATACTCACTCACTCACCTACTAACTCTCACTCACTCACTTTCACTCACTCACTCAGAGACTCACTCACTCACACTCACCTACTAACTCTCACTCACTCAGAGACTCACTCACTCACTCAGAGACTCATACTCACTCACACTCACCTACTAACTCTCACACTCTCACTCACTCACTTTCACTCACTCACTCAGAGACTCACTTACTCCCTCAGAGACTCATACTCACTCACACTCACCAACTCACCCTCACACTCTCACTCACTCACTCAGAGACTCACTCATTCACACTCACCTACTAAATCTCACACTCGCACTCACGCTTTCACTCACTCACTCAGAGACTCACTCACTCACTCAGAGACTCATACTCACTCACACTCACCTACTAACTCTCACTCACTCACTTTCACTCACTCACTCAGAGACTCACTCACTCACACTCACCTACTAACTCTCACACTCTCACTCACTCACTTTCACTCACTCACTCAGAGACTCACTCACTCACTCAGAGACTCATACTCACTCACACTCACCTACTCACCCTCACACTCTCACTCACTCACTCAGAGACTCACTCACTCACACTCACCTACTCACTCTCACACTTTCACTCACTCAGAGACTCACTCACTCACACTCACCTACTCACTCACACTCTCTCACACACTCACCTACTCACTCACACTCTCTCACACTCACATACTCACTCACACTCTCTCACACACTCACCTACTCACTCACACTCTTTTACACACTCACCTACTCACTCACACTCTCTCACACTCACCTACTCACTCACACTCTCTCACACTCACATACTCACTCACACCCTCTCACACACTCACATACTCACTCACACCCTCTCACACACTCACCTACTCACTCACACTCTTTCACACACTCACCTACTCACTCACACTCTCACACACTCACCTACTCACTCACACTCTATCACACACTCACCTACTCACTCACACTCTCTCCTGCACTCACCTACTCACTCACACTGTCTCACAGACTCACCTACTCACTCACACTCTCTCACACACTCACCTACTCACTCAACAACAACCGCCATTCGCCACAAAGTGGCGGTGACGTCACCACGACGCTTGTGCCAGGCCATGTGCACCTTGAGGCCACGTGAAATGTCGAACGCCCGCTGGCAGGAGGTCATGGGGCAGACCCAGGTGCCACGGGTCGACTGACTGAGATGACTGAGATGACTGGCTGATGCACCACCTGTGCCCCCTACTGTGCCAACCTGCTCTGCTTTAGCCACCCGGCGCTCCGCTCATTGTTGTGAGCGTCGCTCCTCCGCCCTCCGTTGTTGTTGGAGGGCGACTGCCTCCAACTGCTAAGTAGCGTCCTTCACGAGCCTCCTCCACAGAGGCCGATCTTGACACCGCTGGTACCAGTCATCGGCAAGTCCACTCAACTCCACGTCCTCCTATACCGCATCACTCCATCTCTTCTCTAGCCTGTGCCGCGCCCGTCTAGCCGCCTCGATCCGGCCGAACAAAAGCTGTTTCGGCATGCGGTGGCTGGGCATGCGGAAAACATGACCCAGTCATCGCAGCCTTGCCCGCCGGAGGTGCTCACCGATGGGACCGTGCCCAGATCTTTCAAGGATTTGTGAGCTCCTCACACAATCCAGTCTGGTTAAACCCAGGATGGATCATAGGCAGGCCAGCCTAAATGTTTCTAACCGGCGAAGATGTTCCATTAGGGGGGTCCACGTTTCGCAAGCGTAGAGAAGGGAGGGAATGACCGTGGCCGAGAAGACCTGAGGCTTAGTGCGGAGCGACAGACCAGGTAGCTTCGACACAGCGTTACGCATCCGATGAAAAGATATTGCCGCTCGACTGATTCGGAGTCAGACCTCTGATGTTAAACTGTTAACAGTTTAACAGTTTAACCTACTCACTCACACTCACTCACACCCTCTCACACACTCACCTACTCACTCAAACACCCTCACACCCTCGACCCAAAAAAACACGAGTGTGAATGAGTGCGAGGGAGGGGCAGGTGAGTGTGAGTAGGTGAGTGAGAGTGAGTAGGTGAGTGAGAGTGAGCGTGACAGTGAGTAGGTGAGTGTGCGAGTGAGTGGGTGAGTGTGTGTAGGTGAGTGAGAATGAGTGAGGGTGAGTGTGACAATGAGTGAGGGTGAGTGAATGGGTGAGAGTGAGTAGGTTAGTGTGAGAGTGAGTAGGTGAGTGAGTGTGAGTAGGTGAGTGAGAGTGAGTAGGTGAGTGAGAGTGAGTAGGTGAGTGAGAGTGAGTAGGTGAGTGAGGGTGAGTAGGTGAGTGAGAGTGAGTAGGTGAGTGAGAGTGAGTAGGTGAGTGAGAGTGAGTGTGACAGGGAGTAGGTGAGTGTGCGCGTGAGTAGGTGAGTGAGAGTGAGTAGGTGAGTGAGAGTGATTAGGTGAGTGAGTAGGTGAGTGAGAGTGAGTGTGACAGTGAGTAGGTGAGTGAGGGTGAGTGTGACAGTGAGTCGGTTAGTGAGGGTGAGTGAGTGTGACAGTGAATAGGTGAGTGAGAGTGAGTGTGACAGTGAGTAGGTGAGTGAGAGTGAGTGTGACAGTGAGTTAGTGAGGGTGAGTGAGGTTAGTGAGGGTGAGTGAGTGTGACAGTGAGTGTGACAGTGAGTAGGTGAGTGAGAGTGAGTGAGTGTGACGGTGAGTAGGTGAGTGAGAGTGAGTGTGACAGTGAGTAGGTGAGTGAGAGTGAGTGTGACAGTGAGTAGGTGAGTGAGAGTGAGTGTGACAGTGAGTAGGTGAGTGAGAGTGAGTGTGACAGTGAGTAGGTGAGTGAGAGTGAGTGAGTGTGACAGTGAGTAGGTGAGTGTGCGAGTGAGTCGGTGAGTGAGCGTGAGTAGAGCGACTCTCACCTCACACTCACCTCACACTCACCTCACACTCACTCTACATCAACGACCATGACAGTGGTGATGATGATGATACCACTACAGCAGCCCTGGTCCCGGATCGAACCCAGGTGGCAGGCGAGGGAGGTCGCCTCCCTCGACCACCACCGCCACCAACCTTGGAGTTGAATTTGTCCGTGACCCCCCCCCCCAGCCCCCCCTAAGCCCCCCCCAGCCCCCCACTCTGCTTTGTCAACAGCAGTGAAGGCGGCGGCGCGCGACTCATGAAGGGCGCGAGGCGGGAGGGGGAGGGAGGGAGCGGAGGGGAGGGAGGGGGATGGTGGGGGAGGGAGTGGGGGAGAGGGAGGGAGAAGGGAGGGAGGGGGGGAGGAGGAGGGAGGGGAATGGGAAGGGGAGGGAGGGGGATGGTGGGGGAGGGAGTGGGGGAGAGGGAGGGAGGGGGGGGGAGGGGAGGTAGAGGGAGGGGGGTGGATGGGGAGGTAGAGGGAGGGGGGTGGTGGGGGAGGGAGTGGGGGGGGTAATTCGCTCAGCCCACACGCGGCTCTCCATTCGCGTCGTGGGGGTTTTTTCTGTCTGGAGGAGTGGAGAGAGAGGGCCGTGCCCGATACCTGCACGGGCAACACAGACAAAGATCCCCCGTGTAGGCTTAACGGACTGTTGGGGCAAGTGCACAACAACACCCGCCATTCACCACTAAGTGGCAGTGACATTACCACGACGCTTGTGCCAGGCTAGGTGCACGTTGAAGCCACGTGAAGTGTCGAACGCCCGCTGGCAGGAGGTCACGGGGCAGACCCAGCAGGTGACACGGGTCGACTGACTGAGATGAGTGGTTGATGCACCACCACCTCTGCCCCCTACTGTGCCAACCTGCTGTCCTTTAGCCACCCGGCGCTCCGCTCGTTGTTGTGAGCGTCGCTCCTCCGCCCTCCGTTGTTGTTGGAGGGCGACTGCCTCCAACTGCCCAGTAGCGTCCTTCACGAGCCTCCTCCACATACCCATACACACACATACACATAAACACACATACTCACACATACACACTAACCCATACACATACCCATACACACACATACACACACATACCCAAACAACAACAACCGGCATTCGCCACTAAGTGGCGGTGACGTCACCACGACGCTTGTGCCAGGCTATGTGCACCCTGAGGCCACGTGAAGTGTCAAACGCCCGCTGGCAGGAGGTCACGGGGCAGACCCAGGTGCCACGGGTCGACTGACTGAGATGACTGGCTGATGCACCACCTGTGCCCCGTACTGTGCCAACTTGCTGTGTTTTAGCCACCCGGCGCTCCGCTCGTTGTTGTGAGCGTCGCTCCTCCGCCCTCCGTTGTTGTTGGAGGGCGACTGCCTCCAACTGCCCAATAGCGTCCTTCACGAGCCTCCTCCACAGAGGCCGATCTTGACACCGCTGGTACCAGTCATCGGCAAGTCCACTCATCTCCACGTCCTCCTGTACCACATCACTCATCTCATGCCGCGCCCGTTTATCCCCCTCGATCCGGCCGATCAAAAGCTGTTTCGGCATGCGGTGGCTGGGCATGCGGGCTACATGACCCAGCCAACGCAGCCTTGCCTGCCGGAGGAGCTCACCGATGGGACCTTGCCCAGATCTTTCAAGAACTTGTGAGCTCCTCACACAATCCAGCCTGGTTAAACCCAGGATGGATCGTAGGCAGGCGAGCCAAAATGTTTCTAACCGGCGAAGATGTTCCATTAGGGGGGTCCACGTTTCGCAAGCGTAGAGAATGGAGGGAATGACCGTGGCCGAGAAGAACTGAAGCTTAGTGCGGAGCGACAGACCAGGTAGCTTCCACGCAGCGTTACGCAACCGATGAAAAGATATTGCCGCTCGACTGATTCGGAGTGAAACCTCTGCTGTTAAACTGGAGCCGGTCATAAGCACACTGCCCAGGTATGGGAAATTCTCCACTCTCTGCACAACTGCCCCATCACCGATTGGGAGTTGTGGGGGTGGAGTGTCCGATGGTACAAAATACCCAGGCAGGTGCTTAGTTTTGGTGTGGCTGATGGTAAGGCCCCATCTCTTAGTGGCACGCTCCAGTCCCAGCAGCAGCGTCTCCAACTCCTCCTCTGAATGAGCAGTTATTACCAAATCATCGGCATACATAACGTGGTTGAGCAATAGGGAGCCATCCCTTGATCGCACCCGGGCATCGATCAGCCTCCCTTTATATCTGTACCAAATGGAGATTCCCCCGGTACAGCTATTGAAGGCTTCACCCACACATACCCATACACACACATACCCATACACACACTCACACCCACACACATACCCATATACACACACCCACACATACACGGGTTCCTAGCGGAGTGCGCTAACCGCTACGCTCCCCATAGTGGGAATCATTGCAAAGTACCGGACATCGATTCACGAAACGTGGTCGAGTATTGTCTGCAGTTGGCACACAGTGCAGGCGCATTGCACAGCTGTGTGTGTCTGTGTGGACAATGCTGCCGTGTGTACAATGCTGCCGTGTGTACAATGCTTGCTGTGTGTTTGCCCTAAGTGTCTGTTGAGGCTATACGGGGATCTTTGTCTATGGCGAGCGGGCGTGCAACGGTTAGCGCGCTGCGCTCTGAACCAAAGTTCAAATTCCCGGTCACGGCCAACACCACCAGTGACGATTATCTTAACCGGTCCTGGGCCTCCCCTAGGTTGACTCAGCCCCAAATGAGAACCTGGTGCGGTGTGTAGTCAACATTTCCACTGGGGAGACAAAGGCGGCCGGGCGTGGTGCTGGTCACTCATCCCCCTCATAGGCGTTACTACTCGCTAACAGCACTTTCTCCAACATTCTGTTCAGACTACACGGGGGATCTTTGCACGTGTTCGCGTGTTTGTGCGTGTGGGGAGCGGTCACGCAGCTAAAAGCGCAGCGCGCTACGAAACTGGCAGAGCCGAGTTTGATTCCCGCTCACGGCCACCACCACCGCAGTGAAGGCACCAGCAACAACATTATTTGGATATTTGCGACATCTGCAAACGACTCCAAAACTGCTGAGAATAGCCACCGCTTACGCCAGCGATAGACACCGCAAACCCGAATCCATGAATGTGACCTATGAGTAATAGCGGCGATGATAATTTTGGCTTTCCACACACACGCACACACAAAGACCCCCTCGAGTAGCTTTAACAGCTCCAACACACCTCGTTTTGCCAGTATCAAAATGTGAAAAAATAAGACTAAGTTTTACCCTTTCTGTAAATAAAACAGGAGGTGTGAAGATCTTCAAACACCAAATATAAACTTTTGCGACTGCATTAACCACACACGATACTGGTGGCGAACATGCAAACCAAAACATGCTCTGATAGTAATAAATGATGCGTTGTCTTTGACACTGATTGGTCTCCACTGTTCACCTTTTGGCGTTGTCCTCTGGTCTGCCACTGGTGGTGAGACTTGGCCCCAAGAAGGCCGCTATCTCTGGTGGGGACCAATCAGTTTCAAAGACAACGCATCGTATATCATTATCAGAGCACGTTTTGGTTTGCATATTCACCACAAGCAGCGGACTTGATTCTTCGCAAGAGGCTTCTAATTGGTGTTTGAATATCTTCACACCTCCTGTTTGATTGCCAGAAAGGGTAAAAGACCTCGTCTTGATTTTTCACACTTAACAACTCTTTTTCACAGATGTCCAGATTTAGTGTCAGGGGCGAGCGTTTGGTGGGAAAAGTGATGATGACGGCGGATTTGTGTTGAGGTGAAATTTGAATGCAGACAACGTAACACGCACACGTCACTACCACCACCACTACCACCACCACCAAAGATAAAGATCCCCTGTGTAGCCTTAACAGACTGTAGGAGCAAGTGCTGTTAATGAGCACCTACGAAGGCCAGAAGTGGGTGGGTGGCCAGCACCACGCCTGGCCGCCTTTGTCTCCCTAGTGGCAATGTTTACACACCGCACCAGGTACTCGTTTGAAGCTGAGTCGACCTAGGGGAGGCCCAGGACCAGTTCAGATAATCGTCACTGGTGGTGTTGGCCGTGAGCGGGAATTGAACCCGGGTCGCCGGGTTCGTAGCGCAGCGTAGCGCTGACCGCTGTACTCCCGTTCTCCACACGCACACACGCACGTGCACACACACAAGTGCACGCGCATACACACACACACACGTGCACACACACACGTGCACGCGCACACCCGGGAGAGGAAGAGAATGGGCACGCGGCGAGGCTGCTTAGCTACCTATTAAGCCAGGCGCCATTGGAATCAACGCATTCAGCAGCCGCTCGGTTAAATACACAGAGATGGGCCGGCGCTGCATTGAGAGCGAACGAGCGGCTGTTCCTGTTTGCTTAGCGCCCCCACACAAAGCGCCACGGAGCGATGTTTACACAGCGCGCCCCTTCGACGACAATAACAACACACGGCCACGTGGCCTCCACACAATGGAGGCAAACGGCCTGTGACGTCACTTCCTGTTTGATCAAGCGGCGCTGCGGCCCTAAAGCGACAAAAGCCTCAAAGCTCCACGGAGCGGAGGAATGCGCGATTATTTATTTATTTGACCCATTGGGGCGGGGGGGTGAGCGCCTTTATTTGACCAGGTGAGCACCCATCGAGATACATTATCGCCGCTTTCGCAAGTTGAGAAGGCGGTGTTTGCACAAGGCGTTATTTATTTATTTGCTTACACGATTCTACCGCTATCCGTTTAAGTCACAAAGCACAGATCCCGGGTAAATTCCGGTAGAGATTCCCGGGTCAATCCGGGACGGTTGGCAACAGAAGCCAGAAACGGCTCAGCTCAAAGACATCGCTTAGCAAAGCACGCACGACGACACTGGCCAGCGTTCGGTCAGACGCCCCACTGCCTCCACCTCAGTACCAACAGGCGCGCGTGGGTGCCTCCATCCAGCAGTGGATTGATGAAGGGCTGTGCCCAGCGACTGAGTCGGATCCCATCTGGCTGCTGTGTGCTGAACACTTCTCCATTGATGTATTTATTTTATTTGGGTTAGCCATTGGCTGTCCCGCCTGATTATGCTGGTTGTAATTACTGGCGAAACGTCGTACTCAGATTGTAAATGTTGTGGATTTGCTCTCCAACAGACCGGTGTGCTGTAATAGTATACTACACTACACCATACACTACTACACTATACACCACTATACATTACACTATAAACTAGTGCTGTACTAGTAACGAATTGCCACGTTCTGTTTACGTGACACTAAACCTTACTGGTTGGCTGTGTCGGGTGGTGGCGGGTTTAACGACACAACATTTAGAAATTCACGCGATCCTCCATTGTGGATGACATTGGTCGCGAAATCCGCCTCCTCCTCCTGCTGCTGCTACTGCTGCTCTGGCTGCGTCTTAAACGGAGTTCTCCAAACTTGATTTTAAGCTTTCGTGACTGCAGGAATCCACACTCTTTGGTTATTTCGGTGAAGCCATCACGTGGGTAGAAACATAATAAAAACAAAAGTTAAAAGAAATCACGACGTTTTGATCGCAACACAAGCGGTCGTCCTCAGGCGGAAAACAATAATAATTTCAGCTGTGGACCTTCTGGATTATTATGTTTTGTTTTATTTTTCGACCTACGTGACTTTACCGAAAGAACGAAAGAGTGCGGAGTTCTCCATTTGGACGGCACAGAGGGAGGAGGAGGATGAGGACGATGAGGAGAATGAGGAAGATGAGGAGGATGATGATGAGGATGATGAGGAGGAGGATGAGGAGGACGATGAGGAGGATGATCATGAGAAGGATGAGGAGGATGAGGAGGAGGAGGATGAGGAGGAGGACGATGAGGATGATGATGATGAGGAGGATGAGGAGGATGAGGACGATGAGGAGGATGATGATGAGGAGGATGAGGACGATGAGGAGGATGATGATGAGGAGTTGGATGAGGAGGATGAGGATGAGGAGGATGAGGACGATGAGGATGATGATGAGGAGGAGGATGAGGAGGAGCATGAGGAGGAGGATGAGGATGAGGGAGGATGATGAGGATGAGGAGGAGGATGAGGAGGATGAGGAGGATGAGGAGGATGATGATGAGGATGAGGAGGAGCATGAGGAGGAGGATGAGGATGAGGAGGATGAGGAGGATGAGGAGGAGGATGAGGAGGATGAGGAGGATGAGGAGGATGATGATGGAGATGAGGAGGACGATGAGGAGGATGATGATGATGAGGAGGATGAGGAGGATGAGGACGATGAGGAGGATGATGATGAGGAGGATGAGGAGGATGATGATGAGGAGTTGGATGAGGAGGATGAGGATGAGGAGGATGAGGACGATGAGGATGATGATGGAGGAGGAGGAGGAGCATGAGGAGGAGGATGAGGAGGATGAGGAGGAGGATGAGGAGGATGAGGAGGATGAGGAGGATGAGGAGGAGGATGAGGGAGGATGAGGATGAGGAGGATGAGGATGAGGAAGGAGAGGAGATGAGGAGGTAGGATGAGGAGGAGGATGGAGGGAGCCCCCCGCGTGCTCACAGCGCCACTCGCGGCAGTCACCGCGAGTGGCGTCGCGTCCTCCGCTTCGTTCATGGGGCTGAACGATGGCTGCTCGCCTCTCTTTTTTTGGTACGATCAGAGGAGACAAGAAGATGCTCGGTGCAGTCGGCACTTTGCTTCGTTCATCATTTCGGTTTTTGTTTTTTTCAATGCTTTGCTTCATGTGCCCCCCCCCCCCCCGTTTTAAATGATTTCACAAAATATTTCACTCTCTCTCTCCTCCTCCTTACCCCTTCCCTCTCTCTCTCTCTACCCCCTCTTTCTACCCCCTCTCCCCCCCTCTCTCTACCCCCTCTCTCTTTCTCTACCCCCTCTCTCTACCCCCTCTCTCTCTCTACCCCTCTCTCTCTCTACCCCTCTCTTACCCCTCTCTCCCTACCTACTCTCTCTCTACCCCCTCTCTCTCTCTCTACCCCCTCTCTCTCTACCTCCTCTCTCTACCCCCTCTCTCTAACCCCTCTCTACCCCCTCTCTCTACCCCCTCTCTACCCCCTCTCTCTACCCCCTCTCTACCCCCTCTCTCTCTCTACCCCCTCTCTCTACCCCCTCTCTCTACCCCCATCTTTACCCCTCTCTCTACCCCCTCTCTCTACCCCCTCCTCTCTACCCCTCTCTCTCTACCCTTCTCTCTACCCCCTCTCTACCCCTACCCCCTCTCTCTCTACCCCCTCTCTCTACCCCCTCTCTCTACCCCCCTCTCTACCCCCTCTCTCTACCCCCCTCTCTCTACACCCCTCTCTACCCCCCTCTCTACCCCCTCTCTCTACCCCCTCTCTATAACCCCCTCTCTCTCTACCCCCCTCTCTACCCCCCCTCTCTCTCTACACCCTCTCTCAACCCCCCTCTCTACCCCCCTCTCTACCCCCTCTCTCTACCCCCCTCTCTACCCCCTCTCTCTACCCCCCTCTTCTACACCCCTCTCTACCCCCTCTCTACCCCTCTCTCTACCCCCTCTCTCTCTCTCTACCCCCTCTCTACCCCCTCTCTCTACCCCCTCTCTCTACACCCTCTCTCTACCCCCCTCTCTACCCCCCCTCTTACCCCCTCTCTCTCTACCCCCTCTCTCTACCCCCTCTCTACCCCCTCTCTCTCTACCCCTCTCTCTACCCCCTCTCTCTACCCCCTCTCTCTACCCCCCTCTCTACCCCCTCTCTCTACCTCCCCTCTCTCTACACCCCTCTCTACCCCCCTCTCTACCCCCTCTCTCTACCCCCTCTCTATACCCCCTCTCTCTCTACCCCCCTCTCTACCCCCCCTCTCTCTCTACACCCTCTCTCAACCCCCCTCTCTACCCCCCTCTCTACCCCCCTCTCTACCCCCCTCTCTACCCCTCTCTACCCCCTCTCTCTACACCCCTCTCTACCCCCTCTCTACCCCTCTCTCTACCCCCTCTCTCTCTCTACCCCTCTCTACCCCCTCTCTACCCCCTCTCTCTACCCCCTCTCTCTACACCCTCTCTCTACCCCCTCTCTCTACCCCCCTCTCTACCCCCTCTCTCTCTACCCCTTCTCTCTACCCCCTCTCTACCCCTCTCTCTCTACCCCCTCTCTCTACCCCCTCTCTCTACCCCCTCTCTCTACCCCCCTCTCTACCCCCTCTCTCTACCCCCCTCTCTCTACACCCCTCTCTACCCCCCTCTCTACCCCCTCTCTCTACCCCCTCTCTATACCCCCTCTCTCTCTACCCCCCTCTCTACCCCCCCTCTCTCTCTACACCCTCTCTCAACCCCCCTCTCTACCCCCTCTCTACCCCCTCTCTCTACCCCCCTCTCTACCCCCTCTCTCTACCCCCCTCTCTCTACACCCCTCTTTACCCCCTCTCTACCCCTCTCTCTACCCCCTCTCTCTCTCTCTACCCCCCTCTCTACCCCCTCTCTCTACCCCCTCTCTCTCTACACCCTCTCTCTACCCCCTCTCTCTCTACACCCTCTCTCTACCCCCTCTCTCTACCCCCTCTCTCCCTACTCTATGTCTATGTTCCCCCTGTTTTCTATGTAATTTTATTAACTACGACAAGTGCTGCATCCGCACCAAGCCCTCCTCGCAGTCCTAGGGCCCCCGACGGGTAGCTCACAATCTGCAGGCAGAGCTCTCTACCGTCTTCTGCCACCGAGCACGCGGCCTCCTCCAGCGCCCACTGCTCCTTGAAGGCCGGCACGGCGTGGGTCAGCCGCGCATGGCGGAACTCCGGCCACACCCTGGCACTGACCGGAGTGCGGAAGATGCCCAGGCCGCTGGCCGGACGTTGCCCCTCCAGGGCCACCTTCCTCGCCCTGTATATGGCGAGCTTGGCGTGGCCTCTCTCTCTGTGTGTGGCTGATCGTGGGGGGGGCGATTGTCCCTTCACATCAGCAGCGAGGCTGCGTGGTTCGTGCGGCTCAGAGGGGATCACGCCACCTCGAGAGAGCCACGGAGCGCCGTAGCGAGGGGGGGAGAGGGAAGGAGGTGGAGGTGGTGGAGGTGGTGGAGGAGGTGGAGGTGGTGGAGGTGGTGGAGGTGGAGGTGGTGGAGGAAGAGGTAGGAGGAGGTGGAGGAGGTGGTGGAGGAGGTGGAGGAGGTGGAGGAAGAGGTGGGAGGAGGTGGAGGAAGAGGTGGGAGGAGGTGGAGGAAGAGGTGGGAGGAGGTGTAAGAGGTGGGAGGAGGTGGAGGTGGTGGAGGAAGAGGTGGAAGAGGTGGGAGGAGGTGGAGGAGGAAGAGGTGGGAGGAGGTGCAAGAGATGGAGGAGGTGGCACGCGCGTGCAGTCCGAATCGCCGCTCTCCCTCCCAGCTGGGGGGTTGCCAAACCTCCCGGTTCGGCCGCGAGGGTTTCTGCCGGAGTCGCCATCGGCTCCCCGTGAACACTGAAAGCGAATCGGGACGCTTCGCAACAATGGAGGTTTTTTTTTTTTAAAATTCAGAATATAAAGAAATTATTCGTGAAAATTAGTTCGCAATAGCTTCAGTCAGAGTTGGCAACCCGAGCCCACAGGAATGTGTCCGAGTGTTTACTTTACAATAATAACACGACACAGGCAAACTCGCTCACTCGCTCGCACACAGACACAGATCCCCCGTGTAGCCTGAATCGCAGCGCTGTAGCACACGAGGGGGTGGGTGGCCAGCACCACGCCCGGCCGCCTTTGTCTCCCGAGTGCTTAAGGCTGAGTCGACCTAGGTGAGGCCCAAGACCCCCTCCTGATGAGACTCCCGGCCACTGACGCCACCCGTGGCTCGGAGTCCAACTCAGAGGTCGGAGCGGAGCTCGGGCACGCGCTGCGCTTACCGCAGCGCCACCGCTCCCCGCACCTCCGCGTCACGTGACCCCCTCGGCGCGTGCCGCGTCTCGGGCCGCGCGCGCGAACCCCCCCCCAGCCCCTCCCCCACCGCGCGTCCTTTGTTGCCGTGGCAACCGCGTGGGGCCACGCGCGCGCCCAGGGCCTTCATTCCCGCCTCCCCCTAACCCCCCCCCCCGGCCCGCCCACAATCCTCCCTCTCTCCTCACCCCCTGCCGAGCCCCCACCTCCATCCATCCCCCGCAGCCCCCACCCTCGCAGCCCCTACCCCCCCTGACAAACCCGCGAAAGCGCGCGCCACTGCGCTCGCGCGGGCGGGGCGCCCGCGCATGCGCAGTGCCTTCTAAGCTGCCCGGTACCTGGCTGGCTGCTGGCTGGGCTCCTGTCCACCACCCCGACACGAACGCTGTCTGTTGAGAACATTTTGCCAGCATCAGGATGTTGAATGATAAAGAAAGAAAAACCCTTAGCACTGTCTGCCATAAATAAATTAACGGAGTATGCTCACCGTCCGTAGTAAAACCGTGCTAATCAGAGGTCTTCACGAATTTATAAACATTTCCCCACCACCTCAACTTCTGAATAATTTCCACAGCGCTTACGTTACTCGCGGTAGAGTTAAAAAAAAAAGCTCAGATGACTTGCAAACACGCATTCTGATAAACACAGGGTGTTTTAAATAGATGGACTCAATTTCAAAGCGGTATATTTCACGATGGCAACATGTTACAATTACACAAAAAACTACAAACGGTTTAATGAGTTATCAAGTTTAATGAGTTATCAAGGTTTTTTTTCACACCTGATGACGACCGTTTGTGTTATGGTCGAAACGTCGTGAGAATTTTTATTGTTTTATATATTTTTATTATTATTTTATTGTTTCCCTTCAACGTGACTTTACCGAAAGAGCTAAGAATATGATTTACTTAACCATAAATGCTCTATGTGACCTCCACTTGCTGTACTACGGACAACATCAAAGTGTCTCCTTCCGCTGAAGTCACCGCTGCCGTGATTCTGTTTTTGAGGTCATCCAGATTAGTCGCTAATGGTGGCACAAAAACACCACGGTCTCTTGTGCCACCGTGCTCTTCGACATTGGCGGATCAATGCCAAGACGCCGTTGAAACGCACGCCCCACCGCCACTACGGATTCAGTCTTGCCGAGCTGCAGAACGCAAAGCGCCCCCTTGTGTTGCTGGGGTCACCGTCTTGCGAATGACTGAGGCTAGGCGCTGTTTGTGCGCTGGGAGAGGCATCGAGCGGTCATCATTTGAAACTCTGTGCCCGGCCCTTTCAAGTGGTAAGAGTCTCATTCCCGGGCTGTTCGTGGTTGCAGAGATTTCGCGATTTCAAATTGGGTCAATCTCTTTTAAACGCCCCGTAATGAACATCAACGTAACAGTGCACTTGCTAAAATGACTTGCCGCAATTCACCCAGTTCAGAGGCGTTAAGATGTTCAAACACCAAATAGATAAGTCACAAAGTCTGCATTAACCACGCAGACTCCCGATCTTACAGAAACGCAAACGAACTTGCTTCGATAATAATGCTCGCACATTTTTACTATTGATTTAGAATGATTTTTTTCTGCTATAAACGTCCCAATGATGAGGCCACTTTGTTGAGCTATCATTCGTGCGAGCCCAGGGTAGCTTCTGAAACAAAAAGAGTTAAAATGTCAGTGGGCAGCGTTGCCTGCTAGGACGGCATGGTTTCGTGTTGTATCTGTTTTTGGGGGATGTGGTTACCTGCCTTGTACTTTGCACTACTCTCGAGTTTGTGTATCGTGTTGGTTGTTGTAACGTTCTTGCCCCCCCTACTGGACATCTGTCACAAAGTGCTTCTATAAATATTCTGATTCTGGTGGCCTGCACGAGGGACAGCCTCGTGTGACTACAGGAGTGTGACTACAGGAGTGTCACTACAGGAGTGTGACTACAGCAGAGTCACTACAGGAGTGTGACTACAGGAGTGTGACTACAGGAGTGTGGCTACAGGGGTGTGACTACAGGAGTGTGACTACAGGAGTGTCACTACAGAAGTGTCACTACAGGAGTGTAACTACAGGAGTGTGACTACAGCAGTGTGACTACAGGAGTGTGACTACAGGAGTGTGGCTACAGGGGTGTGACTACAGGAGTGTGACTACAGGAGTGTCACTACAGGAATGTCACTACAGGAGTGTGACTACAGGAGTGTGACTACAGGAGTGTGACTACAGCAGTGTCACTACAGGAGTGTGACTACAGGGGTGTGACTACAGGAGTGTGACTACAGGAGTGTCACTACAGGAGTGTCACTACAGGAGTGTGACTACAGCAGTGCCACTACAGGAGTGTCACTACAGGAGTGTCACTACCGGAGTGTGACTACAGGAGTGTAACTACAGGAGTGTGACTACAGGAGTGTCACTACAGGAGTGTCACTACAGGAGTGTCACTACAGGAGTGTGACTACAGGAGTGTCACTACAGAAGTGTCACTACAGGAGTGTCACTACAGGAGTGTGACTACAGGAGTGTGACTACAGCAGTGTCACTACAGGAGTGTGACTACAGGAGTGTGACTACAGGAGTGTCACTACAGGGGTGTGACTACAGGAGTGTGACTACAGGAGTGTGACTACAGCAGTGTCACTACAGGAGTGTGACTACAGGAGTGTGACTACAGGGGTGTGACTACAGGAGTGTGACTACAGGGGTGTGACTACAGGAGTGTGACTACAGGAGTGTCACTACAGGAGTGTCACTACAGGAGTGTGACTACAGCAGTGCCACTACAGGAGTGTCACTACAGAAGTGTCAATACAGGAGTGTCACTACAGGAGTGTGACTACAGGAGTGTGACTACAGGAGTGTGACTACAGGAGTGTCACTACAGGAGTGTGACTACAGGAGTGTAATCTTTCAACGTGCATCATTGATTCTGTTTTGGTGTCTCAATGCATTCTGGGTTCTGGGGGTGGAGTTTTGTAAACCACGCATTCGAGGTGACCCCACAGAAAGAAGAAACACATTTACCAAAGTGAATGGGTGCATTCACGTGAAGAGCAATGGACAATTTCTAATGCCAGTTCTACAATTAACGAAATAATCAAACGTGTCCCGACTTTCGTCCACGCGTTCCACGTCATAACGGAACGCGTTCCACTTAGTAACGGAACACGTTCCACGTCATAACGGAACGCGTTCCACGTCATAACGGAACACGTTCCACGTCGTAACGGAACACGTTGCACGTAGTAACGGAACACGTTCCACGTCGTAACGGAACACGTTCCACGTAGTAACGGGACACGTTCCACGTAGTAACGGAACACGTTCCACGTAGTAACGGGACACGTTCCACGTCATAACGGAACACGTTCCGCGTAGTAACGGAACACGTTCCACGTCATAACGGAACACGTTCCACGTCGTAACGGAACACGTTCCACGTAGTAACGGGACACGTTCCACGTCGTAACGGAACACGTTCCACGTAGTAACGGAACACGTTCCACGTCGTAACGGAACACGTTCCACGTAGTAACGGGACACGTTCCACGTCGTAACGGAACACGTTCCACGTAGTAACGGAACTTTCCACGTCATAACGGAACACGTTCCACGTAGTAACGGGACACGTTCCACGTCGTAACGGAACACGTTCCACATAGTAACGGAACACGTTCCACATAGTAACGGAACACGTTCCGCGTAGTAACGGAACACGTTCCACGTCGTAACGGAACACGTTCCACGTAGTAACGGAACACGTTCCACGTAGTAACGGAACACGTTCCACGTAGTAACGGAACACGTTCCACGTAGTAACGGAACGCATTCCGCGTCGTGTGAAGTGTTCCCGAATGTTAAGAACGTCGTTATCGCGACTGTCTCAGGCGTCTTGAGGCAGTTGCTTTGTGAATACAGCACGGGGCTCAGCGTGACGCCAGTGGAGGTCCAGCGACATCCAACTCCTCATCAGTTTTGAGCAATTTCGCCAACAGCATTTGTCAAATTTTTGACTTACAACTTTCGTTACTGCAGGAATTCATATTCTTTGGTTCTTTCGGTAAAGTCACGTCGATACGCAAAAACAATTACGTGAAAGCATTTGGCAACTTCATTTTCATATTTTATTGAGGGGCCGCCCATAAATGACGTCACGAGATTTTGGGAAATTTTTGACCCCCCCCTTGTCACACGGCGTCACAAAAAGTCAGATGCCCCCTCAAATATGACGTCACGAAGCTCTGCCCCCCCCCCCCCCCCCAAATATATAAAACATGCTTCAAATCGCTTTAAACTATAGCCATTGTAGTGCGTATTTAATGTGGCGCTGCACTCTGATGTTGTAGGAGAGAACATTTAGTAAAAAGTACATTTAATTAAGTAGAACGTGTTGCCTATATTTATTTAAAGTTGCGCGTATTGATGTGACGTCACATTTCTCACCCCCCCCCCGTCACACATCGTCACAAATGTCTGCCCCCCCCCCCAGGTGCGTGACGTCATGGCTCTGAATCCACACGGCACAGGTCGTAGACACAAGCATGGTTGCGTAGCTCGCGATATAAATGGTGAGTATTGGTACGTGCCTCACACATTAAGAGGAATAGGAAACTCGTCGACAACGTAAAAAAAAGAGGGAGACGAGAGACAAGACGGGGACAAGACAGAGACAAGACAGGGACAAGGCGGAGACAAGGCGGAGACAAGAGAGAGACAAGAGAGAGATAGAGAGACAAGAGAGAGAGACAAGACAGAGACAAGAGAGAGAGACAAGATGAAGACAAGAGAGAGACAAGATGAAGACAAGAGAGTCAAGTAGGAGACAAGAGAGAGAGACAAGATGAAGACAAGAGAGACAAGAGAGAGACAAGAGAGAGAGACAAGATGAAGACAAGAGAGAGAGACAAGTAGGAGACAAGAGAGAGAGAGAGACAAGTAGGAGACAAGAGAGAGAGACAAGATGAAGACAAGTAGGAGACAAGAGAGAGACAAGATGAAGACAAGAGAGAGACAAGACGGGGACAAGAGAGAGACAAGAGAGAGACAAGAGAGAGACAAGACAGAGACAAGAGAGAGACAAGATGAAGACAAGAGAGAGACAAGATGAAGACAAGAGAGAGACAAGTAGGAGACAAGAGAGAGAGACAAAATGAAGACAAGAGAGAGACAAGAGAGAGAGAGATAAGATGAAGACAAGAGAGAGAGACAAGTAGGAGACAAGAGAGAGAGACAAGATGAAGACAAGAGAGACAAGATGAAGACAAGAGAGAGACAAGAGAGAGAGACAAGATGAAGACAAGTCGGGGATAAGATGAAGACAAGAGAGAGACAAGAGAGAGAGACAAGATGAAGACAAGAGAGAGAGACAAGATGAAGACAAGAGAGAGACACGAGAGAGACAAGATAAAGACAAGTCGGGGACAAGATGAAGACAAGTCGGGGACAAGATGAAGACAAGAGAGAGACAAGATGAAGACAAGAGAGAGACAAGATGAAGACAAGACTGCGCGTGTGTTCTTCAGCAGCAGCAGCATCATCGCGAGCAGCGCAGTTGCGACGCTACACGGAAGGAACCTCGCGGTCGAACGCGAATGGTCGAGCGGCCACAAGGGGGCGCGATCGGCGAACTCCGCCTCCATCGATCGCCGAACCCGCGAGAGGGAAGGGTTTGCTGCATCTCAATGTCGACAACAATTGAACTCACAAATTTAACGCGATTGCAGCGATTCTACAAGGAGGGTGCAGTCACCCACAGGGCCTTTGTGTTCCACAGAGCGAATGAACCCGGGGGCTTTTAAGAGGATGAATGAGGAGCCTCTAGACCAGGGGTTCTTAACCTTTACTGCAGCAATCGTTAAACAATGTATAATGTTCATACATACATAGCGCCTGATGAAACAAGGTGCTTAATTCGTGTTTCGATTATTTACATTCTCCAGATGAAGATCATCTTCTCTAAAGGCTTCGTTTATTTTCTTTTGGGGGGGGTAAACAGATCTAACACGTAGGCTTTCGCGACCAATATTATTCATAATAAAGGTTTTTGGGTTAGATCGCGTTTATTTATAAATGTGTCGTAACCCTCCACCACCCGACACGGCCAATCAGCAAAGAAAAGTGTCACGTTGACAAAAGACAAATAATTCACTACTTCAGCCCACCGGTGTGTTGAAGAGTTAATCCACATTTACAGTTTGAGTACGACGTTTCGCTGGTAAATACTTCCAGCATCATCGGGCAATTCGCCAGAATGGTAAAGCCCTCGCTTGCTCCCGGTTTTATATAGAGCAGAAGAGTGACGTCATCACTTAACTCATCAGGTGCAGTGATTAGAGGTGGAGGGGGGGGTAATGTAATTATATAATCGATTAGTAATCAGTCATTGGTTATGATTAGTAATGAGTTGTAGATTAGTAATTCTTTAAATCAAAATGTAATGTGTATTATTTAATAATACGCTTCCAGGCCGCACTAAGCCGGTAGCTGTCAGAGCGATTAAAGTTATTCTTGTTCCTCTCAATTTCAATGGATTCTCTAATTAGTCTTTGCCAGTAATAATTAGTTTTACACACCACTGCAACATTGTCAAAATCAATTGAGTGTCCTTGTTGACAAGCATGTTCTGCCACTGCCGACAGTTGTGTTTGAGATAATTTAATATTTCTCTGATGTTCTTTTAGTCTTACGCTAACAAAAGGAAGGAGCAGCAATGGGTTCTCCTTTATCCCCTGCTATAGCAAATTTGTACATGGAAAACTTTGAAATAAGAGCACTTGCCTCGAGCACATTAAAACCATCCTTTTGGTTTAGGTATGTGGATGACACTTTGGTTGTCTGGCCACATGGTAAAGATACACTTAATGATTTTCTAAATCATCTCAATGCACAAAACCCGGCCATCCAGTTCACCATGGAAATGGAGGTGAATAACACACTCCCATTCCTAGATATTTTGCTTGGACATGGCCTAAACGGTAAAATAACACACATCGTTTACAGAAAGCAAACGCACACTGATGCCTATCTGAATGCAGAATCACATCATCATCCAGCTCAAAAATCCTCTCTTTTCAAGACGCTCGTACATCGGGCGAAAACAGTGTCAGATGGTGAGAGTCTAGTGAGAGAGATTAAACACGTTAAAGACGCACTACGACAGAATGGCTACAATAATGCTCAAATTAACAGAGCACTGAATGCCAAATCACGATCGCAAAGCAATACTACTGAAAGCGACCAGATTGTTAAAACAATAAAAATTCCATATATCTCAGGAGTAACTGACAAATTAGCCCGCGTTTTGCAAAAGCAAAACATTACAGTAAGATTTGGTACAGTACACAAAATTCAAAAACTAGTATCTTGCACTAAAGACGCATTACCTAAACTATCAACAGAAGGTGTATATCGGATTAATTGTTCATGTGGCAGCTGCTACATTGGGCAGACGGGACGTAACATCAGCGTAAGACTAAAAGAACATCAGAGAAATATTAAATTATCTCAAACACAACTGTCGGCAGTGGCAGAACATGCTTGTCAACAAGGACACTCAATTGATTTTGACAATGTTGCAGTGGTGTGTAAAACTAATTATTACTGGCAAAGACTAATTAGAGAATCCATTGAAATTGAGAGGAACAAGAATAACTTTAATCGCTCTGACAGCTACCGGCTTAGTGCGGCCTGGAAGCGTATTATTAAATAATACACATTACATTTTGATTTAAAGAATTACTAATCTACAACTCATTACTAATCATAACCAATGACTGATTACTAATCGATTATATAATTACATTACCCCCCCCTCCGCCTCTAATCACTGCACCTGATGAGTTAAGTGATGACGTCACTCTTCTGCTCTATATAAAACCGGGAGCAAGCGAGGGCTTTACCATTCTGGCGAATTGCCCGATGATGCTGGAAGTATTTACCAGCGAAACGTCGTACTCAAACTGTAAATGTGGATTAACTCATCAACACACCGGTGGGCTGAAGTAGTGAATTATTTGTCTTTTGTCAACGTGACACTTTTCTTTGCTGATTGGCCGTGTCGGGTGGTGGAGGGTTACGACACGTTTATAAATAAACGCGATCTAACCCCAAAAACCTTTATTATGAGTAAACAGATCCATAGACTATTTAGGCGATTGTATTCGAGAGAGACTTTAAAATAATCAGAGACCGGGGGATGTTTCCAGTGGCAGAGAGGGAATTATACGAAGGTTCAAGTTTTATTAAATCGATTGTAGAATAAAGGAGATGGGGGAAACGACGACTCTAAAACGATTATTTCCATGACAACTCCACACAGCCACTCCTAGATCGGGCCTCTAGAGCTTGACGAAGCCCAGGGCCCCTGCATTGTCATAACCTGGCCCTTGACAATGAAAGTACAATCGTGCGTCTGTTCATATTATCATTTTTCTATGCATATTTAAATTGACCGTAACATTAATTTCTATCTGCTGCGCTATCCCTGAGCAGTTCATTCCTGCATTCTGATGTTGCATTGCGGCTTCTGATGTCCCTTCAATATCAGTGAACTCTACCAGGTGGTGCAACATCACACGTCATGCTCAGAATCTCCGACCAATTACAGCTGCACCTAAAGAATAATTTTAAGAGTTTGAAGGAAATGAGTCGCTTAAATGTAACACGTGGGCCATCTTGCTATATTTAAGACCGGAAGCAGGAAGACTTCTTCAAAATCCGAGCAAATCTCCTGAAGAAGCTGGTTGGATTCACCGTGAAACGTCGTACTGCATGCAATGAAAATGGTTTGCGTTTACTCAACATCAAACTCATGTGCTGAAGTAATAGCTGTTGGCTCGTTTTGTTGATGTAACAAACTTTACGAATTGGCTGTCAGGTGGTGGTGGGTTAACGACACATTTATTTTTACGCGATGTCACTCAAAAGACTTTATTACGAATACGATGAGTTACGTAAAAAAAGACAAATGTAACGTGCTGCTACGCTTCGTGCAGCCATCAATTCTCTGCACTGGAGAATCTGGATTAATCACGGGGCGAAGACTTCATCTGAATTCTCAACGCCTGCACAGTCGGCGTTTTGTGTCCCTCCATCTAACGCTCTTACCTCTCCACCTCCTCCTACACCTCCTCCTACACCTCCTCCTCCCCACTCTTCTTCTCTCCTGCACCATTCCCAGCATCGCTCTCCTTTACTTCAACCTCTCCCACCTCACTCGAAGCTCCTGTCAAGTTCCAATAAACCGCCCCCATAATTGTCTGCACTCTCCCTTCATTCTCTGCGTCATCCCCACCACTCCTCCCAGTTTTCTTCACTTCCCCAGCACCATTTTCCCCCATTCCTCCACCCCCACCTCAATCTGTGACACTCTCCTCGACTCCACTCTTCTCCCCTCCACCATCCCCCCCGCAGCGCTCTTCACTTCTCCACTTTCATCCACCTCACTATTCACTCCCTCGACATTCCTCTCGTCTCTTTCATTATCCCCGACCTTGCGGTCCACGTCAACATTTTTATTCTTGTCACTGTTTACTGCTCCATCCACCTTCCTTTTCATTCCTTCACTTTTAGTCACAGCCATTTCTATTCCCTTAATTTTACTCGCAATTGAAATATCCTTTTTCACTTTACCCTTTGCACCACCACTCTCAGTCGTCACGGTGTGTTCCTCCACATCGCCACTGTTCCCAGCACAATTTCCTCCAGTACCTCCATCCTCCGACTCAATCGGCGATACTCCACTCTTCTCTACTCCACTCTTCTCTACTCCACTCTTCTCTACTCCACTCGCCGCTACTCCACTCTCCACTACTCCACTCTCCATTACTCCTCTCTTCTCTCTATTCTCCACGACCTCTCTGTCACTCTTGTCACTGTGTACTGCTCCATCCACCTTCCTTTTCATTCCCGCACTTTTATTCACAGCCATTCCTATTCGCTTAAGTTTACTCGCAATTGATTTATCCTTTTTCACTTTACCCTTTGCACCACCACTCTCAGTCGTCACGGTGTGTTGCTCCACATCGCCACTCTTCCCATGAGCATTTCTCTACCTCCATCCTCCGACTCATTATGCAACACTCCACTCTCCTCCAAACCACTCTTCCCTCCTCCACCATCAACCTTCACTACCCTACTGGTTTCCACGTCACTCTTCTCCCCTTTACTCGTCCCTAAGCCAATGTTCACGTCCCCAAGTTTAGTTACGTCGCTCTCTGCTCCGCTCATCGTGCCCCTACCAGCCCCACTCGAGTTTTGCGTTGCTCCGTTGCCAGCCTCACTCTCCCCAGCAGCACCTCCCCCAGTTCCTCCATCCCCCACCTCAATCTGCGATGCTCCACCCTCCTCTACTCCACTCTTCTCTACTCCACTCTTCTCTACTCCACTCTTCTCTACTCCACTCTTCTCTACTCCACTCTTCTCTACTCCACTCTTCTCTACTCCACTCTTCTCTACTCCACCCTCCTCTACTCTACCCTCCTCTACTCCACCCTCCTCTACTCCACTCTTCTCTACTCCACTCTTCTCTACTCCACTCTTCTCTACTCCACTCTTCTCTACTCCACTCTTCTCTACTCCACTCTTCTCTACTCCACTCCCCGCTACTCCACTCTTCTCTACTCCACTCTTCTCCGCTCTATTCTCCACGACCTTGCTGTGCAGCTCCACATTCTTACTCGTGTCACTGTTCACTCCCACACCTTCTACCATACCTCCCTTCACTCCCCCACTCTCCTCCACCTCACCAGTCGCTCCTTCACACTCCTCAAACCGTAGACTCAGGCGGAGTATGGTTACCGTCCCCTTGTGCACGCACAGGGCGGGGTAGACAGGGCCTGGGAAGGCGGTGGCATTGAATGAGTGCAGCCGCCTCCTGGTGTCGGCACAGTAGAACGAGAGGAGCCCCTCTTCCCAACGCAGGTGGACGCCGATCTTCCTGGGAGGAGGGCGCACGGCCGCCAGTGCGGTGTGGAGGCCGCGGTGGCTCGCCACGTAGCCGCCCTCGCGTCTCCACAGGCACCAGGAGTCCGCGCCCGCGCCCAGGAGCCGCGCCTCCTCGCTCCCTCCGCGCGGCAGAGTGGCGCACGCGACGCCCACTCTGAACTGCTCCGCGCCGCCCACGTCCACCTCCCAGTAGTGCGCGCCGCTGGAGAAGCCCTCGCGGCACAGGGCCTGAGCGCAGTTCTCAAAGCGCTCGGGGTGGTGGGGGTAAGAGTGGCGCTCGGAGGACAGAGTCACCGTCCTGAGGTCGACGGAGAGGCGGAGGTCGGAGTTCACGGAATTGGGGTTCACGGTGGGAGAGCACCTTTCTGAAAACAAAGAAGAACAAGAACAATTTAACACGTAGCAGGCTTTCACGACCAATAGCATCCATATTAGAGGTTTTGGGTTAGATCGCGTAAATATACAAATGTGCCATTAAAACCCGCCACCACCCGACGCAGCCAAATAGTAAGGGTTGTCACGTAGACAGAACGTGCCAATTCGTCCCTAGTACATCACACCGGTGTGTTGGAGAGCCAAGCCACAACAGTACTCAGTTTGTAAATGTTGTTGCTTGTCTCTCCAACACACCGGTGTGCTGTACTAGTGACGAATCAGCACGTTCTGTTTAGTGACAACCCTTACTAGTTGGCTGTTTCGGGTGGAGGCGGGTTTTAATGACACATTTGTATATTTATGCGATCTAACCCAAAAACCTCTTATGAACAGGAACAAGGATATGTTTGCATGCTTGTTGAACTTATTTTGCACCGTACATAGCAAACCATGCTTATCGTGCATATTTAGGTGCATATATGAAATTTTTAACAATGAGATATTTATTTTACCAGAAATCCATTACTGATTGTGGATAAATACCTAAACGATCTGGAATTTAGCAGCATTTCAGTCGTAAACGCCACCATTTACAGCAACAGCATTGACAGAGCGAACCGTTGTCAGAGCCACAGATGATTGAGACTTCATGCCCACCTTGACGTCTCACTCTCCTGACAACCTTCCTAATGGTGTGCTTCTATTTAAGTGGTTCGTCTCTTACCTGATGAGTGTAACATGGCGAGGAAGTCTCTTTCATTACTTCTAGTGGCTTCCATCACTTCCTTGAGCTCCCCGTCCTTCTTTACACTTTTAACTTGCTCGCGGATGAACTTTTCACACTTGCTGGGGTATTTTTCCATGTACGCCTTCCAGTAGACGTGCTCCTTGATGTGGCCCTGCGTCAACATCTCATGTAGGACGAGATTGGGTCTCCTAGACAGCAGCAGTGCCCTCTGATAGCCCTCTGACTTAGACCCAGACGTGGGTTCTGGACTCTTCTCAGGAGCGGAGGAGACGCCACCACTGAGGGGTTGGGCTGCAGAGTGAGAGAACAAAACGCGTGGATGAGAATTGGTGCCTTAGACTCTGCCTGAGCGTGTTTGTGGGCATTCACTATCCATGACAGTGGATGATGAGGAAGGGATGAATCTCTGATACAAAACCTTAAACTTTCAAATTATTCTCCTTTTGGTGAATGATACTTTACACCTTTTAGCATTCTCTGGTCGGACACTGGTGAGACTAGGCCATGAAGAAGACTTTCTCTGTTGTAGGTCAATCAGTTTCAAGGACAATGCCACGTATTATCAAAGCATGTTTGTCTGCATGTGCACCACAGGTACGTGTGGTTAATGCAGACTTAATTCCTTAAAAAAGGTTTTTATTTTGTGTTTGAACATCTTAACATCTGTTTTATTGCAATTAACGCTAAAACATATTCTTATTTTTAATATTTGTAATCGTTTATGTATTTCGAGCCTAACCCTACAGTTTGGGAAATGTCAGAATCATAACCACGCTGTGGATTAAATCTGTGGCACTTATTTCACTGGGGAATGTGTTAATGGGTTATGTTTTAATAGCGTCTGACTGACAGTCATCTCTCACTGGGAAATTACCAGAACAGTTATTGAGAGCTTTCCATGAGGGTATAGTTAGATGTAGTCGTGTCTACTTTGAAGCGTTTGCTGATGTTTATTGTTCGTGTAATTGTCTTACATTATGTCTCTAATGGACTTCTACTTGGACTGAGAATATAAGAAAAGTGTAAACTTTTGGCAGCCTGGAAACTTTCTAAAATATTCTGTTTGATCAAATGACAGTAATTAAGTCTGTTTAAGGATAATGGCTTTTCTTAAGTATATATATACACACAGTGCAATACAAACTTTTGCATCTTTTTCATTACCATACAATTATGGAGAAAAACTTGAACATGATTGAGACTGAGCTTGTTCCTACCACAGTTTACATTTGGTGGTTATGAAATATGCAGAATCCCACGATGACATCAAGCTCTGAATCGCTCTATTTATGGTGATGTTCAAGAGAACTGTGATACTGCACCTGACAGAGTGGGAAAGCCCAACATCAGTTACTGTTGTGTATATAGCCAGATAAACAAGCAGACAATATGCCTCCTGCACTTGTATCTAGGAGTGCATCACTTCTGGGAATGCCCGAATTAATCATCAGAGAGGGTCATCGTCTATAAATATCTGGAAGATCACCAGCACTGGTTCTAGCAAGCCAGACTGCTGATGAGACACCGAATGTCGTAACCAGTCCAGAGTTTGTGTGGAATCAATGCTGCTGAAATTAAGCAATACCGGAAGGCCTTGTCGCTCATGGGATGATTACAAATCATATTCACGGAGTAAAGTCAACCTGGATAGCTTCAAATAAAACAGAACTACGACGTTTCGATCGCGATGCAAGCGGTCGTCTTCAGGTGACCACTTGCGATGTTATTTTCTTTGAACCATCTACGTGACTTTACCGAAAGACCCAAAGAATATTAATTCCTGCAGTCACGAAAGCTTTAAGTCAAGATTACAAAGCACTTTAATATTTACGTAGAGGGACAAGCACGTGAAGGATGCGTGCTGTCTCTGCTCATTTATGTCAGCACTGATATTCTCCACAATGACGCGAATGGCTGTGTTGTGTTATTGTACACACGTGGACGTTGCCGTTTACAAATATGACCGTACCTATGGTGATCGATCCGCTGTGCAGCCACACGGCAGGATGAAAATGAAGCTTGGATGTCAGTGTAAAAGTGTGCAGAGGCGTCATGGTCTCGGCACAAACAAACGTGAGCTGCTTAATTTCAAAGTCCAGGTGAAGCCCGATTCGCTGGGGAGGCACTGGCGGGTTCAGCACGGTGACTTCTCCATTGTGAGCAGCCACGAGCTCAGCGTCGCGTCTCCACACGCACCAGGACGCAGCGTTGTGTCCCAGATCTTGTTCAGTTTTTTTGATTTTAATAAAATCCTTCACACGGGTGACACCGACCATGTATTGCTCTGCACAGCCCACGTGCAGCTCCCAGTAGTGGCGACCAGAGAGGAATTTCTCAGAGCACAGCACCTGGGGGTGTCTCACAAACCTATCCACGTGATCTGGGTATGGATGAGGTTGAGTTGCTCTCGTCACCGTCTTGAGGTCCGTGGAGAGGAAAAGCATCTCGTTTGCTGTGTTAGGGTCGTATGTTGGTGAGCAGATGTCTGTAACAATGAAAATAATATCAGCGCTGTTACTGAGTGGTTCCCAAACTATGGGTCGTGAAGCATTGGTGGGTCGCAAGAGGTACTGGGGTGGATCACAGAACAAGGCCCAGTGAAACATAACATTCGTAATTATACATTATTAATAATATAACGTTACAGTAATATAGGTAATGTTGCAATGTCATTTATGTACTTACCAGCCTGTCTCTGCATGTCTAGAAATGTTATCTTCCTGCTACTGAAGCCCTGGTAAATGTCCCTGAACTTCCCGCAGGCCTCCTCTCCTCTGTCTACCATGAGGGCGATGACGTAGTGTGCCCGTCGCGACGCATCAGGGAGGCCGCGTGCCTTCCAGTACTCGGCCTCGTCGATGAGCTTCTGCAGGAAGAGGTCGAGCAAGAGGTGGGGCCCGACCCCACCGCCTCCACTCGCCAGCAGCTCTGAGCGGCGGTCACTCAGCCACGTCCACACGGCACCTCCACTCGAGGCCATCTTCTCTTGGATCATCTCCACGGCGTCTCTCACCTGCGACACGGCCACTGTTAGGACGTGGACTCTACAATGGAACTTGCAAGCACAGGGCCCTGAGTTCAACTCCCACCTGTGGTGGAGTCAGCCCACTGCCTTTTGTCCAGGGCTGGTTACAGTAGAGATGTGCACAGACACAGACATTGAGTTACTCTGCAAGAATCTGATGAGCTGTGAAGCTCTTTATCACCGGTATCCAGCCCAAGCTGATCTGCAGAGGTGGAAAATGATAGGATGTAAAGCCAGCTAAACAATCAAGTAAACTCTAACAAAGCAACTGATTAATATAGTAAAAAGTTAACAGCAATAGTATCAAGATTATGCCAATAATTGATAAATTATACTTGCAAGTCAAGATTGTTGTGTATTTGTAACTCCCAGGGTTTGTCAATAAATCTTTATTTTACGAGCCAATATCGCCCTCAACAAAGTAGGCATCATTGCACATTACAGCGGAACGGCGAAGGTACCGGGGGACACGGGGCAACAGCAATGAGGAAAGAAACCCGTTACACCCTCAGTGGCTGAGCAAAGTAAATTGCAAATTGGAGAGGCTGTTCCAAGGAACATGGAATTTCCAACATGGGCTCAGGCCTGTAGCGATATGCTTCTTTAAATCAATCAGGAAAACACTTTTATATTTTTTATTTCATTATTCCTCGCAACTTGATGTGTTTACACTGACAGATACTCTGCAGCTGAAACTACGTCGCTGTAGGAGAATGAGTCATTGACATTGGGTTCACTGTTCAAACTACGGTTGTCAGAGAGTGATTTAGTCTGACGGTGCTGTCGGAGTGTCACCTGTGGTTCCTCTGTGGGTGCCTTTTGGTGAGTCTCCTCTTGCAGCGGTTGCAGCTCCACATCGGTCACCCCTGCTTGGGTAGTAAAATGCAACGCTCATCATACAGCTCAGCACGTCGGCTTCACAGCGACGCGCTTCCGCTACTACGCGCTTCTTCTATTAGGCAACGCTCATCACACAACCCAGAACGCACGCCGTTATAACACGGACCATGCACCATTCTAACACGGACCATGCACCGTTATAACACGGACCATGCACCGTTATAACACGGCCCATGCACCGTTATAACACGGACCATGCACCGTTATAACACGGACCATGCACCGTTATAACACGGACCATGCACCATTCTAACACGGACCATGCACCATTATAACGCAGTGTCTGAGCAATTGATGACGAACTACTTCATTGAGCTGCCTGGCTGAGTGGTGCAGTGATGCGATAAGCGGAGTGATACACTAACGCATTGGCGGCATAGCCTCCGTTACTAGTCCCTCCATCTCACTGCGTGGTGTGCGTAGTAGTTCATCGTATCTCGCCACACTTCATCATTAACGCGTTTTTCACTTCATGCAGAACCTCTTCAGGAACGCATCCGCTGCTACTTGCACGTTAAACGAGGACTCGCTGTATTCCAGCGTGACATTCACAAAAACTTGTAAACTATTAAACCTTCAAGCACAAATTAGCCGCTGTCCCCATCCGTTGCAAGATTGTACAATTGCCGTGCGTTTCTGCGCTGGCAATTCTGAAGCTGTGCACGTTACCTCTCTGCTGTGCGGAATTTGGTGCCCGCGATCATCCACGCGCTCTGCTCGCTCGCTCGTCAGAATCGTTTCCCAAACAAGCAAAGAAAACGCCCTGTGGAGCGTCGGCGAATCTGTTCATCCTTCCACATCCAGCGAGCCTCAGCCGTTTCGCCTCGACATCGGTGACAGTGGCTGGGACTAATCTGTCCATGAGTGTTCATTATTACATTCTAATTGTAAATATCTGGTTCATTATTATATCGTGGTGTGGATGTATGTTGAACATCTTTTGCACCGTACATTACCAACCATTCTAATCGGACGTGCGAGTGGTAATTAAAGTCAGATTTGAATGTAGTAATGTGTGTATTTAATTATTTACACCATACAGGACACCCCCTAGAACTGTAAACGCTCTCACTAACCCAAATTATTCCATCATCGAGAGATGTTATTGCAAAAACCATCGTTCCATACTCACTCGAGTGGAAAGGCACTTTAACTTGAAGCTTCTTAATATCACAGAACGTAGGGAGACTCGGCTGAATGAAGGTTTATGTCAAATTATTAACACGGGGGACCAATGGGTGCATTGCGATCCACGAGAGGACGGCTCACCACCTGCATGTAGACGCTTTTGAGATCTTTTCATCCAATAGACGAGGCCGGCAAATCCACACAGAGTAGCGATCATGACGATGACGACAGCCCCAATCCAATCCCTTGAGCCTACAACGCAAACACGCACTATATATATACTTGTGTATGCAGTATATAGACATGTACGACAACAGTTTACACCAAGCTGTGGAGACAATACTTTACAAGATCTATATCTATGGGACCACAGATATAGCAGCTCAAGCCACGCTATAAGGCTCTGATGCATTGTCCTTGTACTGGTTGTGTTTTGGCGTTGTTCTCTGGTCTACCACTGGTGAGACAAGGCCACAGAGAAGGCAGTCTCTGGTGCAGGCCAATCAGTTTCAAGGACAATGCATGCGTGATTATCAAAGCATGATGTATCAAACATTAGTCACTGGTGGTGACTGTGAGCGGAAATCAAATTCCGGTTGCCGGGTTCGTAGCGCAGCGGTAACCGCTACACTACAGCTAACAATACACACGTAACACATAACGCACACTTACAAACGTAGGCCACTGCACTTGAATACTTGTGTCTGACCGTGAATGGACTCGCAGGGCTGGGACTGGCTTGGTCTTTGGAATCCTTCTGCACAGGCGCACAACGTGTCGCCAGTGGTGATGCACGGGTGCTCAAGAACTTCGGCTGTTAAAGAAAATCATAAAACCACAGCATACGCGTATGAGTAGAGGTAGATTGTTATGTGCAATGGGTTGTGATGATCTAACATTGTCAGATTTAAACACTGGTTGCCCTGAATTAGGTTATTTGGGTCTTAAGCATTTCCACTGTAGAAGCGTAGAGTGCTGATTGTGTCAGTTTAAGTCCACAGATGTCTACTGGACAACTATGACAAAGATTCATCCACCCGTCGAAATAAAGATTCTGATTTTGAGTTGAGGACAAGTGTGAGGGAGCTAACGACTGACAGCCACACGAGGCCTACCACTGAGAAACGGCTCACACGGCATTCATCCACCGCTTCAAATCTGTATCTAAAATAAACGTTCAAGCAACCACTGGCAGCATTACTCCCCTGGCATGGACACTAAAAAGACACGGCCCCTGAACACAAATTTTTGCAATGCTTATACGGTGAGTCCTTGCTGAACGCGTGATGTTCATGCTATGTCGCATTTTCGCTTACAATGCAGTTCTTCCATTCGGGAACATTTTTCACAAAACGCGGAATGCAAACACCGTTATAACGTCGAATGCGTCCGTTATGAGGCGAAACTCCCAATGTTATAACGCGATTTCTGAGCGGCTAACAATGACCTTGCTTCGAGGACTCGCCGTTTTCTGCACTCTCCACCAACCAGTGCTGTGGAGACCAAGTCAGAATATTCACCCTTGCCTCATTGACATGGGGAGTGGACTACGCTCCACACCACCCTCTGAGCCTTTCCCAGCACGTCCATTTATAAGAAAAAAAATCCACAGCACTCGGGGAAACGTCAAAAATTATCTCTCAGTTGACCTTTAGACATGAATTCTGTACAATATAACGTAAAGATGATGACGCAATTTGCTCAAATAACGTGCATCTTCTCAATAGAAACACGATAACGTAGACTGTCACAAATCACTATTTCTGGCAGTAATACAGGAGGAGGTGTTAAGATGTTCAAATACCAAATAGACACCCATCACAAGGAATCAAGTCCGCATTAACCACACATCATGCTTGTGGTAAAACATGCCAACAAACACACTGATAATCATGCATGCATTGTCTTTGAAACGACTTGGCAAACACCAGAGACAGCCTCCTCTATGGCCTTGTCTCACCACCGGTGTTCGACCAGAGAACAATGCCAAAAGGCGAACAGCACCAAGGTAATACAATTGTCTCAGCAATCATAGCTCGGGTGGAGCAGTTATATCTACGGGACACGATTTGCCAGTCTAAAAATGATGAAAAAATTGGCTTCACTCTTTCTAGCAATGACACAGGAAGTGTGAAGATGACTCCAGCAAGAAGGGTCCGATAGATACGAGGCGCTTCCTTGGTGAGCCGCGGCATTTAAACATCTGCCGGGGTAACTAAGAGGTGGTGGCGCACGCCTCTATTCCAGAACTGGAGGCGAGGGTTGGTGGATCGCACAGACGTTGTTAGAACTCCGTTGCCGGGGGCGTTGAGGTGCCGTTCCCTGGCTCCCCAGGAGATGGCAGAGATTGAGTGTTTCCCTCCTCGCTTGCGTGGATTTTCTCCAGGTGCTCCGATTTCCTCCCACATGTAGACACTCACTAGTTGGCCGATAACACCTTCATACACAGAGGACCTCAGAGCTCGGGCGGTTGTAGGCGCGGGCTCATCGCGTGGCTGCCTTGCTGGCTCCTGGCACCTCTGAGTCTCCCTCCCCTTATAAGAGTCAGCGACTGTTGTTGGATATATAGGCCTTTTGCCAAAATTGATATTAATAATAATATTTGCCGATATTTTTAAAATAATAATCGATAAATAAATAAACACCCTCGAACCGACAAGGACCAACACCCAGAAGTCAAGCAGCTGGAGGTCGTAAAAGGCCATTAAATAATAAACTCCGGGTCAAAAGGGGGGATACAGACCCCCCCTCCCCTCACACACAACAGGCTGCCAGGAGATAAACAATAAAGAGTAATAAACCAAATCAAAGAGGAAAAGGGGGGGGGGGAATTACAAACGAAGCTCGAGGGGAATTCCAGGCATCAAGGACTCCATCTTGGAACTCCCAGACAATCCGACGCCACGCACAGGCGAGTTCTGGGGCAATTTTCCCCTTCATTGCTATTAATGCAACGGTTAAAGTTCAGAACTTAGCAACACATGAGTCGACATGATAAAGAATCCACACACTCACTAAGAAAAAACAAACTACAATCTACATAGCGGGTTATTACTTCACATACATAATATTAACACTAACGTTATTCACCTTAAATTACATTACATCTTGCCGTTACATGACCTTGCAAAAACCAAGGAATATGAATGCTAACAGTCAAGAAGCTTATCTCTTAAACTCAGGACATCAAAAATAAAATAAATGGTGGCTCAAGCATAACAACACGGATCCCCGGATACAGACGGGGGGACGAAAATTAATAAACCCTAGGAAGTGCGTCGTGATGACAATGTTAAATCACAAATCTTGGGAAACATAAACCAAATGATATTTGTGCAGTATTAAACCGAGGGTTATCCAGAAGAGATGAGGAGAGATAGGTCAATCACGTGACCAAGATAAATGTGTCCCAGAGAGAAAGAGAGCCTCCCGGCCGCCTTTGCATTCCCGCAGCGCGGGAGAGAAAATAATTTAACGCCAGAGCGAGGGAAATTACTCTTTATCGCAGGGGCCATCTGTGCCCACGGATGTGCGGTGACTTAATAAATGACACACACACGGACACGTACCCCCACACCCACAACACCAGAGCGAGATCAAAGAAAGATCCGGTCCTTTGTGAAAGAACATGACGGAGTGAGCATCTGTTTTTTTCCTCTCGCAAGAGACGCGCAGAGGGGAGCAAGATTTTTCGGATAAAAACAGCGACAATTCAGCTCAACCATCAGCTCGTCAATTCAGCTCAGCAGCGACCAGCGGCAGAAGATGGCGACCATCAGCTCGGAAGAGGACAGCAAGCCAGCCCCGGGGCATGGCATCGAGATCAACAATGCGTGTGGTGCATCGCAGAGAAGAGGGGTGAGGTGATGCTCTGTGCTGAGTTCGGCATGGGCAGACAGAGTATCGCTGAAAGTATGCTCGGCGTCAAGCAATCCACCTCGAGAAAGGGCGGAAAGCGCCGAGCATCGACCAAGCGAGTATCGCAGAGGACCAACCGCAGCGGACGAGCTGCGAAAGCAATCGTCCAGCAGGAGAGAGCGCGCAACCAGCGCAACCAAACAAGGGTGCCAGCTGCCAGCGGCCAAGCTTTGTGCCGACTCGGCTCATCCAGCAGGGGAAAGAGCCTGCCCACCCGCCCGTGAGCAAGGCTGTCAACTGCCAGTGGACGAGCTGCGGGCGCTCTCTGACGACGGATCATCGCGCCCGACGGCGAGCGCCGTGCCAACTCGTCCAACCAGCTGTGGGTCGAACTCCGGCCGCCCGTGTGAAAGAAGGAATCCAGCTATCCGTATGATACTCACACTGCCACCGCATCACCTGGCGTCTTCTTGACGCAAATAATTGATCCAGAACACATCCCCACTCAACCCAATTCATACCACTCAACACATACGCGAATCATTAATAAGAAGCCTAATTATCAAGTACATGAACCATCAGCTGGCTGTGAAGGCATCGCGGCTCACCGAGTGATGAGAATACGTCGTTTATAAGTAGATTAATTTTTTTGTGATTTTACTTCCAACCGCATGATTACCAATAGATTCATCGATGCAAATTAAGCTTTTGAAATCTTTATCACAAAGCTATACGCTCACAGGGAGAATATCGTGTTAAACCGGTTTCTTTATCATACAATCTTGTCGACGAATTAATTAAAAGCTTAGCAAAAGATAAGGATCTCCCATGGGAGAGCACGTACTGCCGCACACACTTATTCCAAGACATCTCGTTAATTATATAATCTTGCCGATGAATCTATTGACGTATATTTGTGCCTTTGGGGTATAATAATTGCTTTTATCGCCTTTCGCATGAATATCGTTGGATGAATTATTAAGGACTTTTTATTCTTATTTGCCGTATATGCTCGTGTTACTCTGAGGAAGTATTCATTGATCTGTTACCCAATTAACAACGTTTGTTCACGCGGCAATTCAGATCTACAAACACAGACACAATTTCAACCGAGAAGTTGGCTTCAAATTAAGCAACCATTGGAAAGATGTTCTAAATCGAACCAAACGTTAAAGGAATTTTTAATGGTACAGTATGTTCATTCAATTAGTGGCATCCCAAACTCTCACGGTGGTGCTAATGTATTTTTGATGCTATTTGCGAGCTTGCACAGCTTTACATTTTATGCTAATTCCTTTGTCAAGGCGTCTTTTCTGTTTACCCACTCACAGCTTAAAGGAGGCGACCTGCGCTTGACTTTTTTTTCACTCCAACGCTGTCCTCTGGACAGGTTGGTCCCTTCACCTGATGAAGGCCACTTGTGTTGTGGTCGAAACGTCGTGATTTTTTTTACCTACGTGACTTTACCGAATAGAACCAAAAAGTAACGTGATTATTGAGGGTTAAATGTACGGATCAATGAGGGGAATATCGCCTGCAGTACTGTTGACAATTTCAAGCATAATAATTCACATTAGAGTGTTAAGGTTTTTGTTTAGAATATCGTGCATGCCTGTTTTAAAGACTCTCCCTATCACCAACTAAGCTCGTGTTACGCGGTGGAATTAATCATATGTGCAGTTGCCAAAGTGAAACAACGCAATCATTGATGGTTAAATGTACTGCTACCTGAGGGAAAATTCCCCGATGGTACTGTGTTGATTATTCCAAGCATGAGAGTTCGCATATTATAGTGTTAAGGTTTCGTTTAGAATTAAAATTGCTTAACACAAAAGTGTTTTGTGTTTCTTTCCTGAGTTCATGCATAATAATCTTAGTTATAAAAACTGTATCCTGCGTTGAGATTTGACTTTGGAGACCTGAGATAAACACTAATACATAATCAGTGAATGTTAAAGCGAGAATAATTGTATTATACCGATTGATAATACGAACCTAGACAACGAAGCCGAGTTTAATCTGGCATACTTACAGCACACCTGCATAACCTCATACAATTAATGGTCTTATCCCAATTGATAATACTACCCTCGTCAGCGAGGCGGGGCCTAATTATCATAACGGTTCGCATTAGCATAATCACATACATTCGCATACATTAATACAATAATCTCTCGCAATTAGCATAATTTGTGCGCATAAATACATAAACTAACACAATTTTGGATACTTACGCATTTATCCAAATTTCATTAAATTTTTTTTATTTTCATCAAAATTTTCAATACCCTGATATACAACACTGTGCACGTCACAAGTTTCAATTACTATTATTTTTATTGTTATTTTAAAAAATCGGCTTTTTTATTATCAACGGATCACTACACCAATGTCCCATTGCCACTGCCCACAATTCAATTAAGGCAGCTTCAGAGATGGGTTTCAGTGACCAGGGAATGTACTGGCACCACCACTGTTGGGAACGCGGCACCGCAGGTGGGAGAGTTGAATTAGAGAAAGAACAAATACTTTGATTGTTGCAGACTTTGCATGCTTTGCAGCTGGTGAGGTTATTTGCCGACTCAGTGAATGTCAATCCTCGTCTGCAAAGAGGGCACGCTGGATGCTGCCCATCAATGATGCAGTCTTCCAACTTTGAACTCCCTGTGGAATCAAAACAAAATTATTTTATTTTATGAACAGAGGTCTGCGTCAACTCACAGTTACAGCAAAGTGGGGAGGCACGTTAAGGATTTGAATTGAGCTGGGTTCTATGGGGTCGTCCATCGTCACACGGCGTCACAAAAAGTCAGACCCCCCTCAAATATGAAGCATATATAAAACATGCTTCAAATCGCTTTAAGCTATTGTCATTGTAGTGCGTATTTAATGTGGCGCTGTACTCTGATGTTGTAGGAGAAAACACTGGTTAAAAAGTCTATTTAATTAAGTAGAACGTGTTGTCTAGATATCAGTTTAACACGTAGGCTTTCGCGACCAATATTATTCATAATAAAGGTTTTTGGGTTAGATCGCGTTTATTTATAAATGTGTCGTAACCCTCCACCACCCGACACGGCCAATCAGCAAAGAAAAGTGTCACGTTGACAAAAGACAAATAATTCACTACTTCAGCCCACCGGTGTGTTGGCAAAGACTAATTAGAGAATCCATTGAAATTGAGAGGAACAAGAATAACTTTAATCGCTCTGACAGCTACCGGCTCAGTGCGGCCTGGAAGCGTATTATTAAATAATACACATTACATTTTGATTTAAAGAATTACTAATCTACAACTCATTACTAATCATAACCAATGACTGATTACTAATCGATTATATAATTACATTACCCCCCCCTCCGCCTCTAATCACTGCACCTGATGAGTTAAGTGATGACGTCACTCTTCTGCTCTATATAAAACCGGGAGCAAGCGAGGGCTTTACCATTCTGGCGAATTGCCCGATGATGCTGGAAGTATTTACCAGCGAAACGTCGTACTCAAACTGTAAATGTGGATTAACTCTTCAACACACCGGTGGGCTGAAGTAGTGAATTATTTGTCTTTTGTCAACGTGACACTTTTCTTTGCTGATTGGCCGTGTCGGGTGGTGGAGGGTTACGACACATTTATAAATAAACGCGATCTAACCCAAAAACCTTTATTATGAATATTGTCTAGATATATTTAAAGTTGCGCATTTTGATGTGACGTCACATTTCTCAACCCCTCCCCTCGTCACACATCGTCACAAATGTCTGACGCCCCCCCCCCAGGTGCGTGACGTCATTATGGACGCCCACTGTGAGATTTAAGAGACAGCTCCACTGCAAATATAACAGCAGCAGTTACATTACAGCCTTGTTTGTGCTGGATACGGATTTAGAGGTCGGTAGTGATACAAGGACGACTTGGTACGGATGAACGCGCTGCGTTTTTTTTGTTTCCGTCGCTTGACCACTCGTAAGGCGACTCGACACAACGACTCTTGACTCATGAGCGCATCTTGATCATTCATCATCAATGGAGCCACTTCACGAGGCCTCTCCAACTAAAAAAACGGTCTCTCATATTCTATGAAGAGGTTTGCAGCGTGCCAGTCATTAAGTGTGAATTTAGAAGTGTTAGCGTCCATAGTGGTGGCTGACCAAATAAAGTGAGGCACAGCAATTACTTTGGTGGGTTCTTAGATCACTGTTGCCTTGGCTGAAACGATGGTCTCACTGAACAAGCCAGCTCTGACCCAGGTTCATGTTGGGTGGCTGAGAACAGGAACCAAACCCTGGGACTCGGTGGCGCTGGCTCAGTGTCGCTGATATAGCCACGATAAACCCCCTGAGCTACCTGCCACACACCGAATGTTCTTGTGCATTCTAAATATGAAATTAAAAGAACGCTCTTGATTGAACAAAACATCAACATGGCATCGTTACCTTTGCGGCACAGCTGGCAGCAGATGTTGGTCTCGGTTCTGTAACTTCCTGGGGGACAGCCATCTTGATTGCCGTCTGCAGAGAGTGGGAACATCTGCACACACACAGCACGTTAACTCACTCACAGTCACACGTGAACCACGTTAACTCACTTACACGTGTAGCACGTTAACTCACTCACAGTCACACGTGTACCACGTTAACTCACTCACACGTGTACCACGTTAACTCACTCACACTCACACGTGTACCACGTTAACTCACACGTGTAGCACGTTAACTCACTCACATTCACACGTGTACCACGTTAACTCACTCACACGTGTAACACGTGTAACACGTTAACTCACTCACACGTGTAGGACGTTAACTCACTCACATTCACACGTGTACCACATTAACTTACTCACACGTGTACCACGTTAACTCACTCACACTCACACGTGTAGCACGTTAACTTACTCACACTCGTACCACGTTAACTTACTCACACTCACACGTGTACCACGTTAACTCACTCACACTCACACGTGAACCACGTTAACTCATTCACACTCACACGTGTACCACGTTAACTCACTCACACGTGTAGCACGTTAACTTACTCACACTCACACGTGTAGCACGTTAACTCACTCACACTCACACGTGCACCACGTTAACTCACTCACACGTGTAGCACGTTAACTCACTCACACTCACACGTGCACCACGTTAACTCACTCACACGTGTAGCACGTTAACTCACTCACACTCACATGTGTAGCACGTTAACTTACTCACACTCACACGTGTACCACGTTAACTTACTCACACTCACACGTGTACCACGTTAACTCACTCACACACACGTGTACCACGTTAACTCACTCACACTCACACGTGTACCACGTTAACTCACTCACACTCACACGTGTACCATGTTAACTCTCTTACACTCACACGTGTACCACGTTAACTCACTTATAATCAATGTTATGGAATGTGCGCCCATTCAACACTAAATGGCAGTCTAATAACTACCTAAATACAACGCCCCAATTAAGTTATTTATTTACGAGTGCTCGCCACCACTCATAAAACAAAGACAGCCGGCTGAATCACTACCTATGAGATCTTCACTCAAAACTGCTCTAGAGGAGTTTTACAACCCTAGCTGCCACTGCTATTCAGTGGCCTAAAATATGGCTTTAGATTTTGGTGTTATAATTTATTTACGTATTTTATTGTTAAAAATTCGGTCACAGTTCCTATGATCACTGTTACATTGCATTTATGGATTTTATTTTGTTGATTTCGAAAAGTTTCTTTTGTTTTGGTCATGTTTTTGTTTATTGTATACGGAGTTAGACTGATGTCCTTAATCTTAGTTGTCTTGTGGTTGTTGTTGTTATTTTGACTTGCATCTCACTGGGAGTTTTTTGCACACAGTGTTGGTGTACGGTGCTATTTCAGGAATATTTTTGATGTTTTTTTCCTGTATTTTCTGTTTGCACAGTCACATAATCACTTTAAGATGTTTTCTTGTTCATGATTTTAGTTTGTTGCGGTTGCACCCAATTCAAGAACCGAATGGCTCACAGGGCTATACCAAATAAATGAACTATGACTCCCGAAGTGAGCGGAGGGTGTGAACGCTTAACCCGAGCAATCCTTTAAAAACACAAAGATTCATTGAGGCAGCTCTCTTCTCTTTAGTCTACGCGTTAACTCCCTGCTACTTCATAACCGCTGCTCACCCTCTTCCTTCCAACTCCAAAACCCCTCCACATCCTGGCAGTGCCACCCCTCCCTATGATAACCCCTCCAAGTATCTTCCACTCACTCCTTTATTACCAACCAGTGCCACCCCCCTATCATTACCCAATGAACCCTCCACAGGTGAACAATCGCAATCACTCCTGTGAACACCACACCGCCACCGTCCCCTTATCGGTCACTCGAGCAGCAAGCACAAATCTGCAATCGATCCCCTGGCTAGGAGAGACCCTCGAGCATCTACAATACCTAGCACAGACAGACAGGTATTGGAATTGCTACCCAGATTGAGGGACCGAAGGTCAAAGCGACCATGCAGAGGCTGTGGGCAGCCGTTTTGAAAACACAGATTCGACTCTGAGCTCCATAATTCCGTGCTAATCCGGGCAAGTTGCAGCCCTGTAGACACAACACTTGTATAATTAACGACTTCCACGACGACTCCTGAATGGTGTCTTTTTCAACGGTTTAACTCAGGGGTCGGGAACCTTTTTGACTAAGAGAGCCATGAAAGCAAAAAATTTGGAAATTTATTTCAGTGAGAGCCATATAATATATTTTAAAAGTGAATTCAACTAAATGTCAGTATAATAAGCCTCTGAATTTATTCTTTTAAATAATGTTGTTATAACACTCACCATTAATGCGACTTCTGGTGCTGCATGGATTTGCTGATGTCTTTGTAGTCGGGTTGGTACTTGGTGAGGTTAAGCTTCATGCAAGCGTTGAGGCTTTCATCCGTTAAACGTGATCGTAGGTTGGACTTGATGTTTTTAAGATGTGAGAATGACTGCTCACATGCATACGTAGATCCAAACATGGTCAATACAGCAATACTCACACGCTGCAGTGTGTGGTATGTGACAGGAAGCGCGTTCCAAGTTTTGAGAATCAGCTGGTCTTCGGGTTGGAGTTTTTTCATTTCTGTCCACATGTGCTTGCTCGCCAACTCCGCTTTCTGTCGTGTGATTCTTTCCAAATCTTCATTCAGTGACTTGAACTTATTCACCCACATGTCTGAGGCCTTCAGGTCAGCCACTTCTGCTTCAAAATCTCTGACGGAGACACCAGGGATGTAATTCAGGTCGGTTGTGTTCAGTGAACACTCGTTTGGATGGGTGATGAACTTAAAAAGACGAGTGTGCTCACGAAATTCTCCAAAGCGTGCTTTGAAGGACTGTAGGAGACTGGATGTGCAGCCAGCTAGCTGGTGGAGATCAAGGTTTTGAATGGGCTCACTTGCTGTGCATGCATCTTTAAATTGGCTCAGTTTTTCAAAATGTAGTAAACGACCTGTTTCAAGATCCGTGATGAAAAGCTCCAGCTTGTTTTCAAAAGCAAATACAGCTTGTTGAAGGGATAACACTGTATTTCCAATGCCTTGCATTTTCACGTTGAGCTGGTTCAGATGTTCAGTCAGATCTACGAGATAGTAAAACTTGAGGAGCCACTCGGTGTCGGCTAGCTCAGGATGCCCGACGCCTTTCATTTCAAGGAAAGTCCGGATTTCGTTCAGGCAAGCCGCAAAACGGCTAAGCACCTTCCCTCTTGACAACCAACGCACATTGCTGTGCAAAAGCAGACCAGGATAGTTATTTACAACTTCATCCAGCAGTGTTTTAAACTGGCGATCATTTAAGGCTCGGGCAACAATAAAGTTGATCACACGAATGACCAGCGACATCACTTCGCCAAACTGCCTGTCACACATCTGAGCACAAAGTGCCTCCTGGTGTATAATGCAATGGAAACTTAGGATGGGTCTATTTTCATGTTCACGGAGAAGCGCCACAAATCCTTTGTTTTTCCCCACCATACACGGAGCACCATCAGTACACACTGAGAGAAGTTTATCCATAGGTAGACTTTTTTCTTGAGCAAACTCCATGAAAGACTTGAATAAATCCTCATCTCTTGTGGACCCTTTTAATGGCAGAACAGCAAGACTTTCTTCGCGCAGTGTGTCACCAACAGCATATCTTGCAATCACGCTGAACTGTGACAAATGGCTCACGTCTGTTGACTCATCCAAAGCCAGAGAAAAGAACGGCGCTGCATTTATGTCCTTCACTTGCGTTTCCTCCACTTTGTTTGCCATCACGATGGTACGATCATGAACAGTTCTTGCCGACAGAGGCATGTCTTGTATCCGTTTGATTATCTTGTCTTTGTTCGGAAGATCATCAAAAAGTTCATTGGCTACATCCAGCATGAACGTTTTAGCATACTCGCCATCTGTGAATGGTTTTCCGTTCCCACTATTGCTAAAGAACCAGCAAAGCTAGCCGAATTATATTCACCTTGCCGGGTCCATACGCGGAGTTGCTGCTGGCTAGCTTGCACCCTGCTCAGAAGCTCTTGGCACGCTTTCTTTCTGCTGTCTCCCGCAGGGTATTTTGATGCAAAGGTAGCGTGGCGCGTGTCGAAGTGCCGCTTTACATTCGACCGTTTCAACGATGTAATTTTGTCATTGCAAATTAGACACACCGCAGAACCCGCTCTCTCCACAAAGACGAATTCTTCGGTCCATTCGTCCTGAAATGTACGATACTCGTCGTCTTTTTTTCTTTTCGCCATCTTCTTCGTCGAAGGGTTAGCTTTGAGCTAATGACCGAGCAGACGCAGTCTCAGACTGATTCAAAAGGGGGCGTTTACCTGTTTTACCCAGCAACGGCAAACGTAGGCCAGTATCATCCAATTAAAATAATGGACAATTGCTCCTGCAGCCCTGAACAGGACATGCGCAGTGAAAAATCGATGGATGGATTAAAACAAGTGAGAATATTTTGTTTTATCTGCGAGCCATATGCAATCATCAAAAGAGCCACATCTGGCTCGCGAGCCATAGGTTCCCGACCCCTGGTTTAACTTAACCTGATTCCTCTGTTTGTCGTGGTTAAATCTTGTAATCAATATTTCGTCCACTTCCCGTTGTCCAATCAATTCCACATTTTGCACACGTACTCAGATCCGGTGATAATGCATGCCTGTATCAATTAATTATTTCGCTACTATTAAGCAATTAAATTTTCATATGGATGCTTTATTATTTATATATATTTGTGTAGGTCAAAAACGCCACGGTCCCTAAACTGTGGAATCGCCTCGCACAAAACGCAGGCGCCGCGTGTCTCCGGCGCCATTGACGTACTTCTTGATCGAGAATTAAACGAAGTTGTTTTTATTTTTTTTTAAGTCGAGGTTTGCCTCCCTCCGATCCCGCCGCTGGCTGGCGCCGTACCCGCGAGGAGAGGCTGAGCAGCGACGCGGTCCGGACTCGAGGCTTCCCACACCGACCACGAGTCCTCCCCTGCCTCTGCTGATATTCCTCCAGGCGGAGCGACGCTCCACCTCTAGCCACGCCCCCTCGTGGAACCTTCCCGATGGTTCCCGAACATTCTCTCTGACTCCGCCCGTTACCTTTGGCCCAGATATAGTCCCTGCTCAGGATTGGATACCGGTTACACAATAGTGCCCACGCAGTTACCCCTTGGCGCCCACTAGATGGCGCTCTCTCATTACACTTGTGAGTAATGAATGTTGTGCCTGATGTAGGCTACACAAGGTGTATTGTGAATACCATGCAAAGAGTTTGAAGATGACCTGATGGGTTCACACCTCTCATCTTCTCAAGATTTTTTCCATTTGGCCCTTTCACGTTTTTACACTCGGATCCCAGTTTGTTCAGCATGGGAGCCGTCTAACGTGTGAGGCCGTGAGCGGTGGCTACCCCCTCACTCCGCGCTACTCGGCATCTGTGAAAAAGAGCTTCATAGGTCATGGGATTCCGCCACCATAAATATTGTGATTCTGATTCAGTTAACGTCCCTGGGCTACGCAGACCAACGGTGTCCACTGCATTTCTCAGAGTTGAGGCGAGCAGTGCTCATCCACAGCGAGTGGGGAAACCCCTCCAGTGGAGGATTTCCACGATGCTATGACAAGGACCGGGCTCTGCATACACCTCGTGTTGGCTTCTTGCTACGTGTGAAGACAAAGATCCCCAGTACAGATCCCCAGGATAGCTTCTCTAACCCTTTGCTCTTAGCGAGTAGCAGCGCCTATGGAGATAAACACGACGGGTTTGGTGGCCAGCACGACCACGGGCCGCCTTTGTCTCCCTAAGGCTGAGTCACAATGCAAACACAGACACAAAGACAAAAGATAAAGATCCCCCGTATAGCCTTAACAGACTGTAGGGGCAAGTGCTGTTAGCTAGCACCTATGAAGGCAGGAACGGTACACGAACGGGTGGGTGGCCAGCAACCACGCCCGACCGCCTTTGTCTCCCCAGTGGCGATGTTTACACACCGCACCAGGTGCTCATTTCAGGCTGAGTCGACCCAGTGGAGGCCCAGGACCGGTTAAGATAATCGTCACTGGTGTTGGCCGTGAGCGGGAATTGAACCCGGGTCGCTAGGTTCATAGCGTATCACGCTAACCGCTACACTACCGCTCCCCACACAGCTACACACACACATAGACACACACAGACACACACAGACACACACACAGATACACACACATAGACACACACAGATACACACACATAGACACACACAGACACACACACACAGTTTCAAGTTCAAGTTTAATTTATTAGGTATAGCCCTGTGAGCTATGCGGCTCTTGAGTCGGGTGCAACCGCAACAAAGAAAATATGAATCTACATTGCAGAAAACTATTACACCACAACCAGACCAAAATAAAGCTACAAAACAATGTAACAACAGACACACACACAGACACACACACGCATCCTACCAGCATGAGTGTGCAGGTTAGCAACGTGGTGAGCAGGCGGAATGGAGACATGGCCCAGGAGTTGTCCACACGGATGTGTGGATGTGAGCGAGAGGCGATGGACTCCCCTTGAGGCTCGCGTCGGGGTTCTCCCCCTGACTGATGAGGAGGACAGGGAGGGTGCGGCACGGCTCAATGGACTTTGAGTTCAATAAAAACGCAAATGGTAGAGGTCATATTCTTTGGGTAAAGTTACGTAGATTTTATTTGAACCGATTACCGTGACTTTACCGAAAGACCCAATGAATATGAATTCCTGGAGTCACGAAAGCTTTAAGTGAAGATTTGGTAGAGGTCATTACAAGCAGCCAGCAATAAACATCACTCACGATTGTGTAAAAGGTCAGAGTCAATATGCTTATTGAAGTAAGCAAAGTTGTACAGACATTGGTAGAGAGACAGACTGTATGGGGATCTTAGATGTTGAGCAATGTCAGGGAAAGAAGCAAACAGAGACGTGTTGTGTGGTGGCTGGACACGGTGTGAACGACACAGGCAGTGTGGAAGACCGAGTGGAAGCGGCCAATGAGCGTCGTTCATGGGAACAGTTACCAAAGTGACAGCGATAGAAGAGTGATACTGAGGTGACTGACTGCTGGTGAGGGAGTGAGTCAAGTGATTCACTGAGTACTGAATCGTTCATTAACCGGACTGCGTTAAGTAGAATACTATTAGCACAGCGAGTTAGGAACTGTGTGCTCCACCCCAGATATTATAACAGCAGTGGACTTTCGCCACCAATATTCTTCCAAATAAATAATTAAGTTATTATTCTTCTACTTCTGTCCAACCTGTATAGTCTTTGGCCAATATTCTGCACAGGCCACCACTTCTGGTGTTGGCATTGCCAAATCTTGAGGAGGGTAATGTGGTGCTGCAGGGCATCTCAGGAGAACATCCGTGGTTTGCTTCTCCTGACAAGCACATTGCTCGGTTGCACAGAAGCCCCGTGAGTTCACGAGAGGGTTGCAACTTGACGAAACCCACTCTCAGTCAGTGTAGGCTCCGCCATGTGTGCCATTTGCAATTGGAGCCAGATGCGAGCTCCTCACTGGGGATCATTCCTCGCTGGCTCCATTCAGCAGTTTTGTCACTCGATGTTGTCCCATTCTTTACACCAGAGGGAAGTTTTTGCAGATTCCGGCGATGTGGTCACTGGTACAGTGGAGCACAAAAAGCAGTTTCTCGATGACAGACGACGGTGGGCTGGCTGATGGCCATGATGGACGTCCCCCTCTAGGACTTGCCGGTCGTGGTCACCTGACACCCTCCTCCTGATGTTCGGGGCCGCTATGCCAGAAAGTGCAAATAGGCAGGGAACAGGGGTGGCTCTCAGGCACCCTGCTATGACTCTGCACGTGTCAGAGTGGTGTCGACATGTTGACTGTGGGTTGAGCGTCCCCAGGTAGAGCATGCATATTCAGCCACAGAGATACAAAGTGCTAAGGCCGTGATGCGTACTGTGGATGGATGTGCTCCCCACTTTGAATTTGCGAGCTTTTGCAGAATGTTGTGTTGTGTGTTGACCTTGGCTTTGGTATTAAAAGTTGTACTTGTTGTAGCTGAGTATACGATCCAGTGTTACCCCGAGGTACACTGGGTGACCCTGGTGTTCCAGGCTCTGGCCTCCCCAGGTGACATTCAGGTGTCGCTCTGCATCCCAGTTTCTCAGGTGGAAGGCAAAGATTTGGTTTTACGCGGGTTGGGTTTGAGATGATTATTTAGGTAGCATCTTGCTTGATATCTCGTCCAGTGCCCTCCCCAGTATATTCTCTGTGTTCTCGAAATTCGTCTGCTGTGTGTTGACACAGAGGAATTGCTCAACTCAACGCGTCCATGGTTTCTGTGGAGGGGCATAGAAAGACCACGAGGGGGGGGGAGGGGACCTGGCGCTTGACCGCGTCGCGGTGTGGGGAAGGAATGTGCATCACAACACTAACGCCGTGTGTCACACTACACACACGGCGTGTCACACAACACACAACACTCACGCCGTGCGTCACACAACACACAACACACACGCTGTGTCACACAATACTCATGCCGTGTGTCACAGAAGTGTACAAGACGGTGCTGGATGGAGCTCTCTCTTGAAAGTGACAAAAGCTGAGTCAGCTACAGCCGAGTGCCTCGCATTATGAGGGGCCTCAAAATACGAAACAACAAAAATATGAAATATTCTTTATGTCATTCGGTAAAGTTTACGTAGATAGGTTCAGGTTAATAAAAGTAAAATAAATTAAAAACCACGACGTTTCGATCACAACACAAGCGATCGTCATCAGTGTTGTATATATAGGTGTTATGAAAATTGATGAAAATAATGAAAATTAAATGAAATTTGAGATTTGCATAATTTATCCGAAATTATGTTAATCAGTGTAATTATGCGCATAAATTATGCTGATTCGAGAGATAATTGTATTAATTTATGCGAGTGGGCGTGGTTATGATAATGCAGGTCGTTATGGATTATCAGGTCGAGCCTCGGTGACGAGGATTGTGTTATGAATTGGAATAACGCAATTAATCGTATGCAGTGACGCAGGCGTTGTGAGCGTGAATGAGAGAGAGTCGATTCGACTCTGCTCTTTAATTCCGTATTATCGATAAGAATACGATTACTCTCGATTGAACATTACGGATTATGTGTGTTATGGATTATGTGTGGTGATAGTGTGCTTATGATAGGTCCCCAGGATTCAGATCTCATACGCAGAACAATATAATGCAGAATTTCAGGAAGAATCACACACAAACCTTCTGCTTTAATCAATTTTATTTCTAGCTAACTTTAATTTTTGGATAATATGAAAACTCAATCTCGGGATTTTGGAATTTCAACACAGCGTGAACATGATACCATCACGATTACGTTGTTTCACCTCGATAGCGGCACCTGTGGTTAATTCCCGATGCGTAACGCAATCGATCGGTTGTTGAGAGAGAGATTAAAAACATGCGAACTATTCTATCAAAACCTTAACCTTATAATATGCAAACTCGTATTCTTGAAGGATTACACAACACGGCACTCGGTCTTTGATTCGTATCCAATCCTTAACACATTCTGATATGCGAAATTATTATGCTTGAAATCGTCAGCACAGTACCACGGCGATGTTCGTTCATTGATTCATCAACGATTATGCAATTAAAGCGTTCGACTGAAATAATTCTGATTGCCTCATCAACGTAACTCAATGGGTGGCGATGTTTTTCGTTATCAGCTAATAGTTGACGCAGTTATCATGAGTCTTGTATGTTTAATGGGAGGGTTGTTGATTTCTTGCGTTGAGCAAACGCCTAGGTTGATTTCCTTGTCAAAAAAAAATGTTTGTTCGTTGTGTAGCGGTGGGGGAGTGAGGAGGGGGGAGAGTGTGGGGGGGCATACGAACGACTGCCAGTTTCTGTCCACCGCTGGCTGGATGAGTCAGCACGACGCTCGCCGTCGTCGCGCCGATGGGTGTTGAGTGCAGGACCGCTGCCCTCTCAGCCCTGGTGACGCGAAGTTGCGCACTGTAGCACGCTGGTGGCACGCTGTTGGCACGCGCTGGTGCTGATGTTGGTGGCACGCTTGTGGCGCGCTGTTGGCACGCGCTGGTGCTGGTGCTGATGGCACGCTGGTGGCGCGCTCCCTCTCCTTGAAGATGCGCGAACGCGCCCGTGCTGATTCGCTGATAGCAGTTTCTCTCCACTGCTGGCTGAGCTGCTGCACGCTCTTGCTTGGCGTTGCTGGCCGCGCTCTTTCTCCTTGAAGATGCGCGAACGCGCCCGTGCTGATTCGCTGACAGCAGTTTCCTCCACTGCTGGATGAGCTACGCCGGCGCGCGCTCTTTCCGCTGCTGTAGCATCTGACGCTGCGCTCGCCGGCGACAGGTCAAGTTTTTCTTCTGCTGAGTGAGCCGAGTCGCACGCGCTCTCTTTGTTGAGGTTGTTGGCGGCTCTCTGACAGCAGGTTTCCTCCACTGCTGTATGACTCAAGTCGCACGCGCTTGGCCACTGGTTTGCTGAAGTTGTTAGCGGCTGCCCAAGCTTTTCCGCTGCTGGTTGAGCCACGTTGCACGTGCTTTCTTTGTGGAGATGCTCGAGCGCTCTCAGCGCTGATTCGCTGATAGCAGTTTCTCTCCACTGCTGTATGACTCACTTTCGTTGATACATCGCGACTCAGCGATCCTCGCTACTCAGCGAGACTCGGAGCCAGCCGCTCCATGCGACTGCTCGTCCTGTGGACGTCTTGACTCGCTGATCTGTCTTGACTCTTGACTTAACTTCACTGAACTTTTGAAAAATGCGGCTGACCGTTATATTCAAAGACAATTCTCTCTGCGCAGTGGAAAAGGGGGTGGCGGGGTCTGTGTGTGTGAGTTCGTGTGTGTGTGTACAGATGGCTCCTGCGATAACGATCTGTTTGCCCTGGCGTGAAATTCCTCTCTCGCGCTCTTCGGGAGAGACAAAGGTGGTCGGGAGCCCCTATCTCTTTATACTTTCGACTTATATTTCTCAAATACCATTTGGTCCCATGTTCGCCACGACTCGTGTTTGTAACTACGTCCTCCCGACACCTCTCGGTTTACCGAGGTTCGAAATGTTATGATGGAATTATTAAAAAGAAACATAATTTTCATCCTGAGTTTAAGAGGTCCGTTTCCAGATTGTTGGAATCCATATCCCTTGGTTCTGTAAGGTTCTATAATGGAATATCGTTTAAGGTTAACACGTTGTTATTAATGTTATATTGCAATTTCTTTAAAACTTGTTTGTCTGGTTGCCGTGTGTGGGGTGGGGTTTGTCTCCTCATCAAACCCGGCTGGCTTTTCCAGATGGCCCCTTGTGATAAGGTGTAATTCCTGCTTCTCCGCGCTGTGAGAGAGACAAAGGTGGTCGGGGTTGCTTGGGATGTTGTTTAAACTCTTTCGTAAGTTTGCCCGTTCGCCTCATTCCTTCTCGATAACCTTTGATGTGACTCGGTATTTTGTTTCCAAGCTTTGTTTTAACAGTAAAAGTATTAAAGGTGAAAATCATTTGATAGCGAATTAATTATTGGATAATAATTCACTGATGTATCTGGTGGCCTGGTCTTGATTGGAGTGAGCGCGAGGACCGCTAACTTTAGCTTATTCTTGTTATTGCATTTTAAATTTGAACTGTTGTTTTAAAAAAAAATAGTTTAACCCGTGGGCGTCCTCATTTCTGGCTTGCGGAGGGCTTCCCTCTGCGTGACCTCCCTTAGGGCACATCAAACTCTTGTTCATCTGGAGATCTTTGCAGATAGCTGCTAACATCCTCGCCTCGAGAGTTTTATTATTTCTTTATTTATTAATGGCCTGTTTATGACCGACACCTGGTTTTGCGTGTGCCTGGCTTACGGGTTTTATTAATTATTATTTTTTTCGTTTGTAATAAAAAAATATGATATATAACAGCAAATATTATTGTTAATATCAATTTTGGAAAAGGCTCATATACAACATCAGGAGGGAGACAAAAACGATCGCTTGTGTTGTGATCAAAACATCGTGGTTTTGTTCATTTTATTTTACCGAAAGACCCAAATAATTTTAATTCCTGCAGTCACGAAAGCGTTAAGTCAATAATATGAAGGTTGAAGTTTTACATAATCGGTAAACATAAATAAAGGCGATGTAGGTACAAAAAATAAAGTATCTAAACCGGTTATTATAATTCCCATGACAACACTCTACAGATGTAGGGGACTGCAAAGAGAAAGTGTTAAAGTGTCCACGTGGAGGTCGTGAAGAACGGGTGGCCGTAGTGGAGTGTCTATATAATTAACTAGCTGTACTACCCGGCTTTGCCCGGGACTTGGATCCACCACGCGCGGCCGCCTTTGTCTCCCCAGTGGCGATGTTCACACACCACAGCAGTTACTCGTTTGAGGCTGAGTCGACCTAGGGGAGGCCTAGGACCGGTTCAAATAATCGTCACCGGCGGTGGCCATGAGCGGGAATCGAACTCGGATCGCCGGGTTCGTAGCGGAGCGCTAACCACTACACTACAATGCGTTACGCTTCCACATGCGCGGGTCACGTGACAGATTTGACGTCACAGGTCACTTGCCGTGCAAAAACTATATACATTATTGAGCTCCCCGCCCCCTAAAAAAACAAAAGTTTATTTTTTATAATTTTTGCATGGTGTACAGTCTGGAAAGTACCCACACGGCAAATTGCAAGTTTTTTGCATGTCGGGAAGTACGCTAAACATTTTGAACAGACACACATAATCACAACTTTGCCTTTTATATATGGAGATGAATGAATGAATTCGTTACCTCGACGCGTCGTGACGATTGGAGTCACGTGACGCAGTGGGGGTGGAGGGCGCTGTCCAGTTGGGGGGTGGGGCCGAGAGGCTTTGTGAGCAGGGCGAGGCCGCGGTCTGGGCGCTTGCCCTGGGACCAACGTCTACGAGGTGGAAGACATCGGGGCCGACTCTTCACGGAGCTGTAGCTACGTTACTCCTAAGACGGTAGAGACTTCGCCTTGTTAGAGATGGACGTCCCCACGGAGCTTCTTGGCTCCTAGATCGGGATTCTTGAGCTTGACGAAGCCCAGGGCCCCTGCATTGTCATAACCTGGCCCTTGACAATGCAAGTACAATCGTGCGTCTGTTCATATTATCGTCTTTTTCTATGCATATTTAAATTGTCCGTGACATTAATTTCTATGTGCTGCGCTATCACTGAGCAGTTCATTCTTGCATTCTGATGTTGCATTGCGGCTTCTGATGTCCCTTCAATATCAGTGAACTCCACCAGGTGGTGCAACATCACACGTCATGCTCAGAATC